>NW_028293079.1:40000-136000 GCF_960531495.2 Zeus faber | reverse complement strand
CATGATGTTTCCACCCCTATGCTTCACAGTAGGTATGGTGTTCTTTGGATGCAACTCAGCTTTCTTTATCCTCCAAACACGAGAAGTTGAGTTTTTACCAAAAAGTTATATTTTGGTTTCATCTGACCATATGACATTCTCCCAATCCTCTTCTGGATCATCCAAATGCTCTCTAGCAAACTTCAGACGGGCCTGGACATGTACTGGTTTAATCAGGGGGACACGTCTGGCACTGCAGGATTTGAGTCCCTGGCGGCGTAGTGTGTTACTGATGGTAGCCTTTGTTACTTTGGTCCCAGCGCTCTGCAGGTCATTCACTAGGTCCCCCCGTGTGGTTCTGGGATGTTTGCTCACCATTCTTGTGATCATTTTGACCCCACGGGGTGAGATCTTGCGTGGAGCCCCTGATCGAGGGAGATTATCAGTGGTCTTGTATGTCTTCCATTTTCTAATAATTGCTCCCACAGTTGATTTCTTCACAACAAGCTGCTTACCTATGCAGATTCAGTTTTCCCAGCCTGGTGCAGGTCTACAATTTTGTTTCTGGTGTCCTTTGACAGCTCTTTGGTCTTGGCCATAGCTACATTCACAAAAATGGGGTCAAAAACCTTCAAGTCAGAACATCAATGCACTTTTCATCAGAAACTGATTGACACAAAATCACTTTTTTCTCTACCCATTGCATTAATAACGGAGTGGGTAATATGGGAATGGAGAGCTGCTGAAGACGTGCCCCGGCCCGTGCATTGCCTTTAGCATCCTATTTCAACTGTCCAGTCGTCAGACGAAGCGGAGGACGTCATCGTCATCATCAAAACCTGTTATGTAATTAAACTTTTGTGTCATTACAAGAATTTCCATTGGTGTGGTTTGCGTCAACTTTCGTTTTTGGCCATCAGACTCCAGCAAAGTTGAGGTCGACATCTGAACCTGCAATCTTGAGCATATCCTGAACAGGGGTTAGATCATTAAAATCCTCCTGATTGGGTTTCATCATAAATTCATAATTTGCATTTGTACTGTCATTGTTTGTTTTCATCATTCAATTGTTGTCATCATTAAGAACTTGTGTGTACAGCATAGTTTTAGTCATGGCGTTCTCTATGAGTCTTTGAGACAACCCTCCAATGCATGGAATACAACAACAACCACACGTAGCTATAATTGCAATAATTACTGCTAATGATATAAGGATTGATTGTAACATGCCACTCCATTTACCAAACATGCTCTCTAGACATTTGGTGAATAGATTATCTATCCCTGCATTTTCGGTCATCTCCTCAGACAAGGCTGTCAGTCCAACAAATGCTTTGGTCACTCTGCCGTCAGGAGCAGTGTTGTTTGGGATGAAAGTACAACATACGTCGCCAAACATCTTACAAATACCACCATCTTAAGCGAGCAACATATCCAATGCCATTCGAATTTGCTACGTCATCAAACTACTTTTATCCAATTGCTCTGCCAGACCCCTTATCCCATCCCGTGTACTGCTGAGGCAGCTAATCCCAAAGCAGCCCAAAGCAGCCCAAAGCCCAAAGTCCAAAGCCCAAAGCCCAAAGCAGCAAGGAAGACAGCTCCAAAGAAGAAATAAATTCATTCCGTCCCGTTGGACCCACAAAGGCTCTTTTCAGAGCCTTCCACACCCTCATAGAGAGCACGTCTTCGACAACTATCGATGGAAAAATTGGCATTTTAGAAACAATAATAATAATAAATCCATATTCAAAAGAAAATAACACTCATTGGTGGCTCAACACTGACGTGGAGCCTGTAGAGAGAATCATCAAAATAATTATAATATAATAATACTTGACAGTTTTTACTCATAATAAACATATTCCACTGCTAATACATAATAATAATATCAATTATGTTCTTATATATATAGATATATATATAATAAAAAAACGTTTTTAAATAATATATATTTATAAACTTTAAAATAAAAATTAAATGTTCATTCATTTAATTATTCATTTCAGTTATTTATGTTGATGTGATAGTATAAGATTTCACTTCATATATATATTTTTAAAATTACATTATATTATAATACATATTTTCTCTACTCCATGACACATATTTAGCATATAAATATATCATCAGTGTTTATTGAAAATAACTCCATGAACTAATAAAAAACGTCAACCATTCAAAATGTTTTGGCGGAACTTTCATGAATCATGGTCACGTGACAACCGCCATGGACCAATCAGCACACAGCACGAGCGCAGAAGGGACTATATATGTATCTGAGCTCCACCGCTGCGATTCATTCTTGTTCCTAAACCAGTTGAGAGTAGCCTGAGCGATGGCCAGAACCAAGCGGACCGCCCGTAAATCCACCGGGGGGGAAGGCTCCCAGGAAGCAACTTGCAACCAAAGCTGCCCGTAATAGCGCCAAGCGAGTCAAGAAGCCTCACCGTTACAGGCCCAGTACCGTGGCTCTCAGAGAGATCCGTCGTTATCAGAAATCCACCGAGCTGCTCATCCGCAAGCTGCCCTTCCAGCGCCTGGTCAGAGAGATCGCTCAGGACTTCAAGACCGACCTGCGCTTCCAGAGCTCCGCTGTCATGGCTCTTCAGGAGGCCAGCGAGGCTTACCTGGTCGGCCTATTCGAGGACACCAGCCTGTGCGCCATCCACGCCAAGAGTCACTCGTGCCCAAGGACATCCAGCTGGCCCGCCGCATCCGGGGAGAGTGCGCCTAGACACACGCGCCGCACTTCAACACAAACGCCTCTTTTAAGGGCCACCACACAGTCTTCAAAGATATGAATTCATTATAAAGGTGACACAAAGGTGGTCGATCCGATAATGGTTGCACATTGTTTGCACAATCCCACGTTGTGCTTGTCGGTATGTCATGTTCAATAGCGTAAAACGATGTGAATTTTTTGAATAAAAAATATTAATACAATTTAGTGATATTCAAAAGGCTCACAAAGGCTTTTCAATTTCTCAAAAGTCACATGATACAAGTGCATTATTCATTCTTGTATGTTTATAAATATATTATGAACACACCAGTAAAGATTACATTTCATACAATGATTACTCTAGATTTTGTTATATTAATTCATAAATATTAATTATCAGCTATTAAATATAAGTTTATACCTGTATTGTTCAACCAACATGGATTCCTATATATCTATAGGAATATATATATATTTAGTGGCACGGTGGCGCAGTGCATTGCACTGCTGCCTCACAGCAAGAAGCTCCTGGGTTCAATTCCCGCCTGGGGCGCTGTTGGCCTTGTGCTCTGGTGGGTTATCTCCCAAATGGGAGCCTTTCTGTGTGGAGTTTGCATGTTCTCCCCGTGCTCACATGGGGTTTCCTCCACCTCACGTCAGTAAGGACCCAAAAACATGCACCCATCATTGTCTGACCAGCAATGGACATTTATCACCTGGTCCCCCGGGCGCGTCCACATATGCTGCCCACTGCTCCTGGCTGTGCCCCCAGAGGAAGGACAAGCCAGGATGGGTCAAAAGCAGAGAATCCATTTCACCGGCCAGCATGTGTGTGTTGCGTGATAAATAAAGACTGTTTCTTCTTAATCTCTGCATATGTTTATTTGGTTTTCAATTTATGGGAAACATAAACAAAACAAATACGGCGCATATACAAGAAATACTCCACTTATCTATATCCATGTTTGACATTGAATAGAATCGATTCATAGGAAGCAAAGCATAAATATAAAGCTGCAGCTTCATCTAATACGGAATTCATAAGTCATCCATGTTTGACATTAAATAATAGAATACTAAATCAATTCAGAGCATAGCTCTGAGCTTGGTGCGGGTGACGGCATCACGGATCACGTTCTCCAAGAACACCTTGAGAACACCGCGGGTCTCCTCGTAGATCAGACCTGAGATACGCTTCACACCGCCACGGCGAGCCAGACGGCGGATAGCGGGCTTGGTGATTCCCTGGATGTTATCGCGGAGAACTTTGCGGTGGCGCTTGGCGCCTCCTTCCCCGAGTCCCTTGCCTCCTTTGCCACGACCGCTCATGTTCGCAGGACGAGTAGAACAAGCTGTAATGACTCCCTGTGCTTCAGTCCTGGTGTTAAAGCTTCGCAGCGGACGTAGAGGAGGCCACACTGGCCCTACGCTGCAAGTCATACAAACATGCTTTAGTCTTTCTGTTGGAAAATTTATTTCAATAATATCTCAAAAATAAACAGTGTATAAAAATGATAATATTGCAGACAAAATGCAGTTCTACCTCTTTTCAATAAGTTACTATTCTTTTTCCTAAGGTATTTTGCCACTTCATTTAAAAATTACTCACAATACAATTTGCATCTTCACTGTGTTCTTTGTTCCAATTGAAGTGGATTCATTTTACATTTCATCAGCACCATTTCTATCTTGCAGAACTGAGTTATTCCTATCCAGTGTGATGTTTTTTAACAAATCAGATAAGGTCAGATGGAAAATCAAAGTAACTGATCCTGATCCATCTACAATTTTACTAAAACATAACTTAGTTATATGAACCATACAAATGTTTACTACAAGTTCACAATATTTCGCACACCTCCTGCTCTGGATCATCGTAGCTCCTTTCTTAATTGTTAGACTGAAGGCAGAGTATGCCCTCCTTCAGTTTCAGGGACCCCAGTTGGGCCGTCTTCCGAGGAGCTCCCAGGTGGTGGTCAGCTTCTTCTCTCCCTTCCACTGGTACTAGATCGTCGCCGTCTGTCTGGCCCTGGGGACCGACTGTGACACCCCGGCCTGCGTTAGTACGGGACGATTCATCAAATGTAGTACGATAATGAATGTAGCTGACTGACCGCTGAGTCTCGAGTCCTAAGGGGACTTGTAATAGGATAAGAATGCTTGTGTCGACTCGTCGTAAGAAAATTAAAACATACTGCCTCCCAGGTGCAATATTCAATGAGATCAATCACAAAAAAAACGCAATTATATCGGCAAATCCGACAGCAACTCAAGTCACTGCGCATGTAGTTTCTTTGATATTCACAGAGAACAATCACAACTGCTAAAGAAGGATTCCACTGAACTCTTAGACGCACTAGACAAATTAGAAATTAAATCATTCATCCGTGGACTTAATTGCAATTTGTATTTAACTGACAAATACACTTACAAATACAATTTCTTAATGGGCAAAATTGGAATTATTGTGAGATGAAATGCATGCAAGCATATAAATGAAAAAAACATTGATTGAAGTTAGCTCTGTACCTTATATTGAGCCCCATCATTACAATTATTGTCAGATATTATAGAGTGCCCTATATAACCAGAATAATTTTGATTAGCTCTTATTTAAATGTGACTAGTTGCCTAGTTGTTGAAGAAATGCTCAGAAGTTGAGTTAATGATTATTGTGATATCACCTAGAGACATTGCTATCAGAGAACCCTGGAGTGTTTTCTTTATGATACTGCCTGTTTGCAATATCTGCAGCAAGCACATTAAGTGCCCCAGGACTTTACCATGGCTACAAAGCCAGCTACAAAAGCATTGTTCACAAAAAGCCTTGTTTGACAACCTCACATGTCATTTGATGCTCTACATCAACAAGTTGAAGGTGTATTACAGAAAGTGGGCTTTTATTTGAATGCAAGAAAATAAAAATATATACTAGCTTGGATCAAGGCCATGGACAGCTGACTGAGATTTTGCCTACAACCAATCAAACTAAAGCTGCCGTTCTGTTTTTTGAGGCAACATCAGATGTGCTTGGCTCATTGGTCTAGGTGGTGGGTGTGAGAGGTTCCACGGTGTAATGGTTAGCACTTTGGAATCCAGTGATCCGAGTTCAAATCTCGGTGGAACCTACTTCAGTTGAGTTCTACTCTTTGCTCTCCTAAAGTCCACTGACACACCTCTATGAATTCAGGTCACACATTCTAAGCACTTCAACAAGCATTGTCCTTGTTTGACAACTCATGTGTCATTCCATGCCCTGCTTTAACAAGTTGATTGTGTATTACAGAAAGTGAGCTTTTATTTGAATGCAAGAACTCCTTAATTGTGCAGAGCTTGATAAAAGTATTTGAAATCAATAAGCAATCAATGAAAACTTGACCATTAAAATGCCTTTGGCACAAAGCTGTATGCTATTTCTTCAGAACCGGCCTGAGTTAATTTTGCATCCCTATTTTCCTTCATTCTAACCTGCATCCGAAGTAGGTTATTGTGAACCAGGACGAAATTGTTTGTTTTACAGTAACAGTTTGCCTGTCAAAATAAACTTGATTGAATCAGTGCCATCTCATGGGAAAAAAGCTATACAAGCTTGGATTATAGATATAAACCACTGACACCTGACTCTCCTGAGATTTTTCCTACAACAACCAAAGGCTGCCATTAAGGTTTTTGAGGCATGTTGGTCTAGTGGCATGATTCACGCTTTGGGTTAAAGATACGAAGATTTTGTCTTATCATGTCAACAAAATCCACAACCAACTCACGCATAGGACCTGTCGGAGTTGGAATGTGACCGGGTGGACTCATCACACCCTCCAAACATTGTTTTTAAGACAGATTGTACATCTGCTTTTGACATAATCAATTTGCTCAAGCAAATACGGTTCCCAAAAACCATACACTTTTGTGATTTTTCTCCTTACCTCCCCCCTTGCAACATGGGATAACCCATGTGCATCCTTAATCATCAGACCTAGTAGGTCGGGGGGTGCTACCATCAGTCCTTCATGATTTCTCAAACAGACCAGCAGAATCTTGTGTGGCCCCTCGGTAAAACCATAATTGTTTAACTATGGCTGACGCCTCTTCTTGCATCGCAATCACATCTCTGAGCGTGATTTTATCTTCCAGGTCCGCTTCATGGGTGACCAGAAGAACCTTGCCTGCTTTGTTTGCTCCTGTAACTGCTTTTGCAGACTCATCAGCCGCTTTGTTATCTTGTGTGACCCTTGACGTGTCCATTTTGTGTGCTGCACACTTAGCTACAGCTATTTCCTTTGGTTTCATCATTGCATGCAACAATTTCCTAATCTGGGCATGATGATGTATCGGAGAACCATCGGTTTTCTTAAATCCTTGATTTTTCCACACTGATCCAAATAAATGACACACATTATGTGCATATGCAGAATCTGTATATATTGTCACTCGCTTGCCTTCGGCCAATAGACAAGCTACAGTCAGGACCAAAAGCTCAGCAAGCTTTGCAGAAGCAGGTTGTGGTATTACTTCTGCTTTCTCAACAACAAATTAAGTTCCCTGGGCTTCGACTGCTGCGTAAACAGCACTACATGTTTCTCCTATACGAGAGCAGGACCCATCAGTCCAATACTCCACATCTGACACATGCAGTGGGAAAGCTTGCAAGTCTGATCTGAGCTTTGCATATCTCTCTACTTCCTGAACACAGTCATGTGGCTCTCCATCCTCTGGTGTTGGTAAATTCTCAGCTAGATTTACCATGACACACCATACTAAGGTGACATCTTCCTGCTCTAAGAGCCTATAATAGCCTCTTTGCCTAGACATAGTCAATGTACATTTACCGAAGTTCAAAAGATTTCAGAGACTTTGATGGGTAAGAATTGTCACTGGGTAACCCATAGTTACTGATGATGCTTTATCATACAGTAGATAAACTCCCACCATTGCTCTGTAGCACTGTTGTACCCCCAATTATACTTCTGAATAGGCAGTAGAATAATCCGAAACAGGTTGAGGGCTTGTCTCTGTACCTGTGGGCTGACAAAGAACTGCACATGCATATTTGCCTGCAGTGGACGTAGCCACATACAGCAAAAAGTTTTGAGAGTAGTCTGGCAGCGCTAACGCTAGAGCTTCTTGTAGCCTCTATCTGATCGTTTCAAATGCCATAAGACCTTCCTGCGTCCAGGTGAGGTTGCAATGGAGTTGAGCATTCCCAGTCTCTTTTATCATGGCTCTGAAAGGCCTTGTTAGGCAGGCATAATCTTCTGCCCAAGCTGAAGAATATCCTGCAATACCATTAAACATCATCTTCTCTCTGACTGTTCTAGGCTTTGGTGTCTTTCGAATAGCTTCCAAATGACTGTCAGAGATTCGTCTGTGTCCATGGGTTATTGTTTGACCGAAATAAATTACTTTTTCTTGATAATACTGTAGCTTCTTCTGAGAAGCCTTGTGTCCTTTGTCTGCCAATAGCTGTAACAGTTTGATTGAGTCCTCATGGCACGTTTCCATATCTGGTGAACAGATGACGATGTCGTCCACATACTGACAGTACTTTTCAAGATCTCATCAATCCCAGCCAAGTCATCCAGCAACACATTATTGAAAATGTGCGGGCTATGTTCTAAACCTTGGGGGAGCCTCTTGTACTTGAAGGTTTGTCCTTTGTATGTCAATCCAAACAACCCTTGACTTTCTTCGCTTAATGGAACACAGAAAAATGCTCCACACAAATCCAGCACTGTGAAGTGTGTAGCCTCTGGAGGAATTCGGGCTAGCAAGGCATGTGGATTTGATCTGGATTCTTTCAAGGCAATATAGGTGTATTGCTCTGAGGATCCAAACATATTTCCACTACACCTGCTTTTCACAGTCCTTCAATTTTTGGTTCAATCCCTTTGATTCTTTCCTCCTTTAGTGGGTATTGGTTCATCCAAGGAGGTTTGGTTCCTGGTCTCAGTTCAACTCTCACCGGTTGGGCTGACTTCACTAGTTCGATGTCAGTACTATGTGACAACAAACATTCTGGAATTTGTTGCAGCGTCTCCTTTCTCACACTGTCTGAGTCCAATTTAGCGCTGAACATTGACTCATGTGTCATCTGTATCATTTGTGGTTGTCCTTGTCCTTGAGCTGAAATCATGATTTTCATGAACTTCTGATCTTCACTTATCCAGATAGCAAGATTCTACTTTTTTGGTGAAAAAATGGCTTCCTCAGCTTCTGCCATCGTTTCTCCAATATGCTTCTGCTCAAATCCTTCAGCCACCATTAAAGTCACATGTGGCACACTTTTCTCAATGTCGTACTCTTTACCTCTACCTCTCCATGTATGTGGTTGGTCAAAAACTGGCTGTGGAAAGGAGAAAGTGAGGACCACAGGTGGTAGAACCTGAATCTGTCCTTGCTGTGGTTGAGGTGGTAATTGATTTCGTTGTGACTGGCTCTGCATAACCACAAGTTGTTTCTTTTTCTTGTTATTATTATCCACCAACTGTATTTGGTTGAGTTTTCTCAGAGTCTCCTGTTCTTGTTCCTCTTCTTTGTACTGTGGGAGCTTAGGTACAACTATATGGTTGTTAAGCCTTGCCCATCTCTATTATTTGTTCATCCTCATCTTTGAAGAGAAAGCTGCCCTCCTGTGTAATCACTGGGAGCTTGGGATAAACATCAGTGCACTTCACCTCCTTCTCATAAGGTGGGGGCTTCTGTACAGATGCTGTATGTGAGAAGGGTGTGGAATCTTCTCCATCAATTTTTCGGTTTCCTTTTCATTTTTCTTTATTTCTTGTCTACTTTGTTCTCTGGCTGGTGGCACGGTGGCGCAGTGCATTGCATTGCTGCCTCACAGCAAGAAGGTCCTGGGTTCGATTCCCGCCTGGGGAGCTGTTGGCACCGTGCTCCGGCGGGTTATCTCCCAAATAGGAGCTTTTCTGTGTGGAGTTTGCATGTTCTCCCCGTTTCCTCCACCTCACGTCAGTAAGGACCCCCACCAAAAACATACACCCATCATCGTCTGACCAGCGATGGACATTTATCCCGTCCACATATGCTGCCCACTGCTCCTGGCTGTGCCCTCGGAGGAAGGACAACCCAGGATGGGTCAAAAGCAGGGAATCCATTTCACCGGCCACCATCAAAGCGTGTGTGTGCAGCTTCGAACCATGTCTGTCCCTCCAATACGAACAGCTGCACAATGCCAAGTTCTGTGCGTCTCTTTCCTTTCTTGCCCTTCTTTTGATTTACTTTATATGTGGACACAAGCACCTGCATTGTTTTAATCACATCCGGGTTAAGAGTTCCTTCAACTGGCCATGGTTGTTCAATGTCCGCCCAACGCTTACTCCATTTTCCTGATATTTTGGAATATCTTTAATAAGGGGAATATTCATTCGCTCTACATCAATAGGAGTGATTACTTGTGTAATTTTAGTATCCATTTTTGACATCCTAATGACCCTCTTATTTTTCTTTTATTGTAAATCGAATTGACTTATTTTAAAATTTGTTTATAAAGCACCGTGTAATCACACTCAACCAAAAACAGCTGAATTTGCAAACCACAAAGGAGACTAAATCGCTTACCACTTGTGAAAGCCAATTCACTTGTTCACCATCTGATGCATCTGATCACACTCATTTATGTTAAATTATCAAAATTATATCAATGTTCTCTCCTAAAAAAGCCAAGAAAAACCATACTCAGATAATGAAACCAATATTCACAGCACTCGACAGTATTTAAATCAATCAGCTTTTCCACATGTGATCAATCAATCAATAATACTCCATTAATTAGGCAAATGCCTTAATTAGTCAGTCCGTTGCCAAGTCTCTCACTTAATAATTGCAAATGCCATGTATGAAAAATAACTACTACAAACCTATAGGTGAAAACAAGCTAAACACGTATATTATAACTAAATGTATAGACATATAGGTAAACGCAGGTGAGGTCTGTTGAAAGAGTTTGTGGATAAAACCGTACTGGCCTTTAACTGGTTCAACTGGATTCAGGATTCTAAAACGTTGTCATCCGCAAGCCTCAGTGTCTGTGAAGATCTGCCAGATGTCTTGTCATCTGCCCTTTGGATGATTCACTTCGGACTCATTCCATCTTCTCTGTCTTTCCCCCACCTTTCACTCAGCATAGAAAAAGAGAGGAAGAAAGAAAAAAGAAAAAGAACAACAGAAGAATTCAGTGTCTTAGGCTCACTCTAAATTCTTATACACACTGTAATACAATTCAGTGTGACATACATTATCAACTCTATTATTTCCCGTGCACTTGAAATAAAACAATGGTTACCTTTAATCATGCAATGTATTTAAAGTCCAATGAGTATATTAGTCAATCTGATATCACCTTTAATTAGTTATTTTTATTCTATTTATCTATTTAATTTTATGTTATCTTATTATTTTTTCTTCTAACTACTAAGAGAAAGGAGTAGGGGGTGGGGGCTAAACACAGCCCCTCTTGTCAAGAGGAGTTAACTAAGTTCCATTCTGTATGAAGCACCACACCTTGCTCCGCCTCTTAAATTTAGCAAAGGCTTCCAGTATGAACTGGTCGTCAGCGAGTGAACGTCCTGTTTTGGCTCCGGTAGGAACAGCCCAGCTCACTCCATCATAAATCATAGCTGTTTTTCTCACCCAGAAGCCGAAACACGAAACCTCTCTTCTTGCATCAACAACCAGCGTCTCCCTTCACCCCAACAAGGCTATGTGCTCTTTTAAGCCGACAGGACTCACAGAAATCACCGCCACACACACCCCAAGCATAAAACGAAATAGAAAAAACCCACACACTAATCAAACAATTCCCAAATCCTACTTCCAATTCAGAGCAGGAGATTCTCTTTTCTTTTCTGGATGTGTACATGCATGTGTAGGCAGACTGTGGCTCTAGTCCTTCAGAAGGCTCATTTTGTTATCAAATATATAAAGTCCTGTAAAGGTTCATAGCCTTTGTCAAACGTACAACCGTCCTTGGAAAAATGGCTCATATATATTTATCAAACGTCCTTAAAGAAAAAGGCTCATATATATTCATCAAACATCCTTAAAGAAAGGCCCATAATCTTTATTGTCAACTTTACAAAGTCCGTAAACAGGCTCATATATGTTTATCACTCGAGGGGCAAGAAATGTTTCTCTTTATGTATTATTCAACTGCTCACCACATATGTATGCCTATTTAATAACACATATATTATATATATATCACTTACACATACACAAAACTTTACACAAAGATTTTCACACATCTGTAGCTGTGGCACTTTCACACTCACACACACAAAAAGAAAAAAAAGAAAAAGATATGTCTGTCCAACAACACTTCTGATCCTCCAAAGACTTCAACAGCGCTTAGCTTTATGTTTTGACGTCGACTCATTTATACTTTTCTAATTTCATCAAAATTTTCAGGTAGGTTCAGCCCTGTTTTTCCCCACTTTTCTCAAACTTTATTTTTCATCTTTTAAGCCTTTAACTTGTAATTCTTTTTACTTCACTTTTCATCTTTTTCATTTCACTTTAGGCTTTTAACTGTTATCTCTTTTTCACTTTACTTTCATCTTTTTCATCTTCATTCATATAATATTATATTTAGTCAATTCCCCTGGTCAGGGTTATTTCCTCTTTGTTTTTCCCACCTAGATTTGACTATATTATATTTTCATTCGGCCAACTTTCACGCAGCATTTAATGTACACGTCTTTCTGTTTAAGGCCGTCTTCGTTAATCTTGCATGGTTATTTAAAGAACTTTTACTTTTATTTTTTACTTCAACACAGCTTCTTTACTTCTCCACATCTTTTAACCCTTTAATGTTTACCTTTAACTTCATCTTTATTTCTCTCGTCTCAATTCTCTATTTCAACTTAATTCTCTTTTTCTTGATTTATTATTCTCTTATCCCCCTTATTTACATCTTTTACAACTTAATAAACCCTAATTTAGGCGGAAACTCACTTTGCACATCAACACATCATCTCTCATCTATGCACAATCTGCTCTGCTCTTAGTGCTCCTATCTGCACAAAACGCACACAAAACCGCTTCAGACCACATACTGTAACAGCTCGTATTGTAAGTAAAAACTTCCCGTTGAGGCATTAAGTGGTATCTTCTGAAGCGGGGCGGCAGTGGCAGATGAGGCCCAACACATCCTGGTTCTTGACGCCACTTTGTAGTTTCTGGATGATTTTGATGTGTTGATGAAGAAGGAGTGACCACTGATGCTGACTTGATTCAAATAATAGTTTTATTACACAGCAACAAACCAGACTTGCCTAGGACGTCCAGGAGAGAACAAAGCCGGAAGTATTCTCTCGGGGAAGAAGTAAAGGACTTGTCCTTTATACTAGTACGGGGATCATGTAGCCCATCTGCTCACAATGCATAAGTCACAGTTCAGCACTGGTCCGACGTAAATATACACATTTCCTCCTCTGGCCAGGCTGGAGGCATCAACACATTTCACTCTCCCATAGGGCCTCTGAAAAGACACGTTGTTATTTTTGTTCTCCGTATGACATGGATGCAATAAATTAAAAGTAACATACGTTAGTAATTATACCATACAATCACTATACAATGGGCTCTGATTCTTGAGAACCCAGGGCCCTCATTCAGACACCTTAATGTTTACAAAAACAACCAGTGAAATAGGTGCATTGCAATGTAAATATTCAACTTATGAATGCGATATTTTGGAAGCTTTTAGCAAAGTTACACAACATTGCAAAGATAAAATCTCCAAATTCTCAGTAATGACGCACCGCGCTGTGACTTGATTGGTCCAGCGCCGGGCAGCTGCTGTTATTCGAACATGCCGCCAAAAGTAACGGACAATAAAACAATGGCATTGAATCTTAATTATTTTGTAACTCTGCTTAAACAGACACTTAATATATGAATTACGTCAATATTACAATACTATTCAACAGAATGGCTGTAATTGGTGTCAGGGAATTTTAATATTGAGTTTACAAGCGAGCTAGATTATGTGATGTTGATGTGGTGTATGACAATAACCGTAACTTGATTTATAGGAAAGTTAAGTAGGTTCACAAGATTTACTCTCTACAAAGATGTGGGTGGCTCTTAAAATAACATTTGTGTTGTATTTTGGAAGTGATCGAGCAGGTTTACTTTGACTTGGCAGCCTTCTCGGTCTTCTTTGGGAGCAGAACAGCCTGGATGTTGGGCAGGACGGCGCCCTGAAAGATGGTCACTCCACCCAGCAGCTTGTTGGGCTCCTCGTCGGCCAGCTGCAGGTGACGGGGCATGATGCGGTCTTCTTGTTGCCACGGGCAGCATTTCCAGCCAACTCCAATATCTCAGCGGTCGGGTACTCTAGCACGGCTGCCAGGTAGACCGAGCGCCGGCACCGACGCGCCGGGCATAGTTGCCTTTGCGCAGCAGCCTGTGAACGCGGCTGATGGGGAACTGGAGACCGGCACGGGAAGAGCGAGTCTTTGCCTTTGCTCTGGCTTTGCTGCCATGTTTGCTTCTTCCAGACATGATCACAATGGCTTCTAACGAGTAGAAGGTGATCGGATCGTTCTACAGCGCTGGAATAAAGCCTTGCAGGAACGATCTGATTGGTCAGCGTTGACCCGAGTTTTTCGTCAAATCAGAATCAAGTTTCAGTTCCGCCACACTGCAAATCCAAAGCAGTAGTTTGTGTCCGTAAGCTAGTGATTTTTTTATGTATTTTGTCTCAGAAATCAAATTATTTATATCCACATTGTGCTTTTTTTATTCATTGATTATAGTATTTATAAATACACAGCTTGGTGTTCTAGGTGTACAAACTGCTTTAAACAATGCTAATTATGAATCACATTATATATTTCATTAAAATCTTTAAGGTTTCTTTTTTGATTTTAATTATTTTCTGCACCACAGTTGTGAGTTGATATTCACAATTTGAAACAAGATTATCTTGTCGCAAAATTCTGTGTGGCCCACTGAGCTCTCTCCCTCTCGGTAGCGCCTATCTTATAACGAAATAATGAATAGTTGAATGAAATTCAATTTAGGGCCAATTTGAAACTTGCATGAAGAAAATCACAATATTTATTTTAGAAAAGCAATCGTTCTTGAAAAGGAAACGCAAAATGGGCTGAGGATGGTGGGAATGAATGGATAAAATTAATAATTTGTTCGTGGAACTTTGCCTCAGCCTCTGTCGAAAGGCTGTCTATATAGGAGCTTCCAAGATGCCACTGATCAGTCATCCACTCTGTCTTTTTGCTTTTTGGTGGCGCTTTTCCACACAGTGTTTCTGCACCCCACTTAATGTGTCCCACCCAATGATCAAAAAGAAACCTAACCCACCCACACAGACACACACACACACACAGGCACACACACTTCAGACTTTTACCGCTGAAAGATAGTGGACGTTCAAAATGCTTTATCAAAAAGCATGTCCTATACTTCTGTCTTGAAAGAAATAAAGATGATATACTTAAAATCTTTACCTTGCGATATTGGTTTCTTCAAACTCTGAAGGTCATCTGAAGGTCTTCAGACGTTGGTTTTAATTGTACAAGAGTCGGATCAAAGAGGTGCTAAGGAGCAGCTCTCTGAGTAGATATATATACATATATTTCTGAGCAAACCAGAAAAAAAAAAAAAATTAACACAACAAATTCACGAAGATTCAATGGAGTCCGTCATGTGTGGTTTTAAACTCGGGTGTCATGTGAGGAGGTGGTGTCTTAATTGTCGTCAAGGCCTACATAAGCGGGAGACCAAGATTCCAGAGGGGGCTCAGGGTCGTCAAAAGGGATGGCAAGAAAGGCCTTAACGATTTGGGTGGTCAAGCGGTGTAGTAATGGTATTATACAAACCAAACAAGTCCATAGAAAAACAAGGACGGCGACTAAAGCGGTGGCACTAAGAGTGAGCCAGTGGCGCCAATTCATGAGAGACCACCCAAACCCACTCTGAGTGTCGTTGACCTCCTCCTTAAGAGTGACGTCGCACAATTGGATAAGCTTAGTAGACGAATGCCATTAAGGCCGGGAGCTGAGTCAGTGCTATGTGTTGTACTGCTGGGAACATATATTTTATTAACTGTGATTGGGGCAGTTATATTCTCAGGACGGTAAAGTATGTGAAGTAAAGTATGATCATGGACAATGTATATGGGGACAACAACAATTATAGCAATGGTGAGTAGGAAACAAACAGTGCCGCGTAGGCAACAAAACCCTGTAAGGTGAAAAGAGTGCCATGGCCCCAGTTGTGGTTGATGTGGTTCCATTGCAGTTGCAGGGTGAGCAGCGTTCGGTGTACGCTCACGTTGTCTTCTCAACAAGTAGCTCGAGGGGAAGAGGACCTTCCTTACTGTGGGAGGCGTGAACCCAGGAGGCACGGCCTTTGACCTTGAGGGCGGTGTTGGTGACAAACAGGACTTGGAACAGTCGCAGGACACAGGGATTGTGCCCAGATGACGGTCGTAGGTTCTTTACGAGGACCCAGTCCCCAAGTTGGAACTGATGAAGGGGTTTGTACTCAGGCGGATGTTGAGCTTCTTTCTCCTTTTCAAGGGATGTCGGGTAGCGGGCGAGACGGTTCTGGTGGTTTAGTTGGGGTCAGGTGGGTTCAGTCAGGTTCAGTCAGTTGTAAGTTTGTCATGGTCATATGTGGGTATTAGTTAATAATCAGCGCTATTATCTTATGCTAAATGTGTGTAGCTTGGAGTGGGTGGAACTACTACGATTTAATTATGATGTCGCTGTGTCGTGACAGAGCAGTGGATCCTGGGTGGGGTTAGCCACACACACACATTAACATGTCATCAGCAAAGCGCATGCAGTTGGAATCTCTTCCAGAAATTTCCCTCAGTATGCTCCAACCCTCTAGCAGCTCACTTCCTCCTACCTCCATCCGTGACTTTTAACACACAGATTCTGTTCTCTGCACAGGAATATTGCCACTGTATCTGCATTTTTTCTGTATGTTTGGCTGGTACTGAAAAGCCGGGGGCTTTTGGTTCTGTGACAGTTCCACTGCTGGGAGACTGTTGATTAAACAAACTGGTGCCAGTGAGCAACAATTGGCTCTGCACTCTTGTTTGGAAGGAGAAATATAGATTAGACGATACTGATTACAGAATTGTTTTGCGCTTAAAAAAAATTGAATAAAAGAACAAAGAATAAACCATGGCCTGTACTCACTATATTCTAAGAATTGTATCACTATAGCTAGAGAGCTATGATATCGTCTTGTGTTCCTCTGACCTGGATACATGCTACCAAGACTCAAACTTATTTGACTCTTTTGGCACAATGAGGGCATAGTTAAAAGACCACTGACTGTGGACCTGAGAGTTCTTGCTGGTTTGTGTAGAATTAGCAGTTATTTTATAAACTGAGGTGCACGGCCATTTATTGCTTTATTTACAAGTAGCAGAATTTTTTTAATCTCTCCTGGTTTTAACAGGTAGCCAATGTAGAGATAAAGAACAGGTGTGATGTGTTCAAATTTGTTTTTCCTGTGATGTCAGTGGGGGCGAGAAGTGTGGCTTGATTGAGTGGGGAACAGCATTGGATTTTTATGTTTGGCATGTCAAGCAGATGCACATGATAACGCAAAAATCTTTGTGGTGTCATTTGTGTTGGTTTATCAGTTTGTAGGATCGGTTCTAATTTATAAGAGAAATATGCCACCGGGCGGAATCTTCCCCCATGAGGATGACACAGCACCGATAGCATATATCCACCCTTTTGATCCACAAACCAAGTAAACGGGAGTCCATCGTCAGCGACGGTATGGGAATGTTTCAGATCAGTGAAAAATTAAATTCTCGAAAATAGCTATGTTCTATATTGCCCATATTTTAAATCTGGTTTTATCCTTACTGTTTTTAGCAATAGGGGATGCTACAAAACACAATTTTAGGAAAGGCTGGGTGTGGCGGTTCTACTTTTAAAATAACTTGAATTCATCGATTCAGATTTGCCTGTCACCTATGTAACACCATTGGCACTAATGATAGAGTAACAGTCGTATAGTGAGAAGAAAAATGGCAATTTATAATTACTCAAAAAAACAACAAAAATAAATATATTTTGGAGTATATAATAAAACCTTACACATTAACCTCTATCAATAATTCCCGATCAATCAAAAATAGGAAGACAATTGAAAACTGGAAAGAACATCACAGATCTCTGTTTAAAAATATATTTATTCAATTTATTTCAGTCAGGGAAGTTGTTGCATTTAGTGTTCTATTTTAAATTGTTGTGATCACCTTCCTATATAGTCAACAACTCTCACACCCAAACTACACCAGGCACGTTGGTGCACCGTACAGGCGTTGTGCGGAGCGTGAGTTTTTACCTTTGTGGGGGAACGTCACCGTACAAACTGGATACTCATATTTGCATTGAAATTTGAGGCCTTTGAAGAACCGTTTAAGCACGACTATATATATATATCTATATATATAGATATATATATATCATTAATCCCTTCATCATCTGCTATTATAAGTGTCTATTTCCAACCATGCTGGATTCAATTTCAATTGATTACATTTCGCTGGCAGAATCCATGTCCGAAAAGTGATTCTGAAAATTATGTCGTAACCCTGTTAATGCAGAGTTAGCCTGAATGGAAGATATTTGATATATCAGTAATTTTTGGAAATGTTTTGATCACATGCATGTTGTCATGCAATTTTAGATCTTTTTACTCAGACAAAGTTTTAAAATAAATGCTTTGGTTAATTTCAACAGCAACCTTTTTTATTCTGCATTTTTGGAGGCAAAAACATAGTTTCTGTCATTATTTAGGGTAATATAGACTAGTGAGAAATGATTGCCTGTGCAGAGCTTTAATTTGTGAATTAATCAAAATAATGTATTTAGCATTTTGGTAGGCATAATGCACATTGCACCATGAAATGCAATACAACTGCCTTTGAGGGATTTACAGATACATTATCTTATATATGTGGTGTTTCACATTTGATACACACATTTTCACAACACAGTCTTAAAAATAATAAGCTATGGGATGTTAATCAATTATAAGTTGCCCCAAACCAGAAGATATTCATCTTGAAATATAAGTCACAATATAATTTTTATTGTGGCGATAACATTTTCGAAAATAGCAAAGCCTTCCTTGCAAAACAAATCGTTAAATAAAGTCAAGAAATATTGGTTTCAGAATTGAAAGCCCCTCTACTGTCTCTGTATTGCACGGATGATCCATTAGAGCACAGAAGACATGTCTGTGATCTGGATTTTTCAAGATCGTTGCATCACAACTGGGATATTATGAAAGTACAGTACTTACATAAGAAACAGTACTTACATTTCTGAGGACAAAATATACACACCCCAAGGAACATGCAATTGAAGGCCTCTTCAGAATCATATTTGCCTGACACATGACGTGGTCCACTTCCGTAGTTGGAGACAATCCAACTACGGAAATACAGCCTCTCTTTCAAATCAGACTTAAAATCCGGATAGCTACATTCACAAAAATGGGGTCAAAAACCTTCAAGTCAGAATATCAATGCCCTATTCATCGGAAACTGATGGACACAAAATGTAATTTATCTCTACCCTTAACATGAATAACGGAGTGGGTAATATGGGAATGGAGAGCTGCTGAAGACATGCCCCGGCACGTGCATTGCCTTAAGCATCCGATTTTAATTGTCCAGTCGTCGTGCGAACCGAACACATTTACTTTTGTGGATCTTGGCTGTCCTGGAAGTATTGGCAGTCGCTGAAAGAGCTGGAAATCAGAAACACAAATTTGAAAGGAGGCCAAACACTGAGGGGATTTCCCTTTCTCCTAGGTATTCATCCAGTCAATTAGAATGAGTTTTGTAGAATGCGACTTCCGACTTTCGTTTGGATTGCACCCCATTCACTGATGTGCCGTCAGGATGGCTGAGCGGTCTAAGGCGCTGCGTTCAGGTCGCAGTCTCCGATGGAGGCGTGGGTTCAAATCCCACTTCTGACAAGCCCTTTAAGTATATGTCCTCCTGAATGTCATGCTTTGCATGACAGTGGCATTCTCAACAAGCTCTTAACTTCGACGTCACTCACCTTACGGGCTCCCTGGGCTAACCCCCACAATGACTATAGCGTTAGATGTTGTTACATGCCACAAAGTTGATTGACACCATGCTTTCAATGGGCACAGTCTTTAAAGCAGCACTCTTTTTGTACATTACGCCTCTTCTGGTTGTAGTTGTAGTGGAAAAAAACACATCTAACACTTAAACTGAAGAAGAGAGGTTTGAGAGTGTCGAGGTCTGAAGATATAAGACTTTATTATCACTTGCAAGAAGTGACAACAGAATCTGAGTTGGTTTGGCAAAGAACTGCCGAGCCGCTCACGGACTCCTTCTTTTAACCTCTTTCTGTTGGTCCAGAATGTACATCTGTTTTTCTCAATAAGAATCCCTTCCTTACTCCTACACTGTAAGTAGTGCAAAGAACCCAGTTGTCTGCAGTCTTTGACGTCAGTTACACTAACAAACCTTCCGACGCCAATCCAGGCCATATTTTAGAGGGAATGTTTGCATTAACAAACCTTCCCCTGTCATATGGCTCACGGCCAACAAAGCACTTATTCCTGTCTGCTACTTTTGTTTAGACTGAAACACCATGTCTTTGCTGACCCCTGTTTCACGCACACTTACTTCATTCATATAGCATATGGGCAAGATAGTGAATGTTCTTTGTTATTTAATGGTAGAATATAATGAACATATTTCTTTTAAATGCACTGGTAAATTTCTCCCATATATCCCCTCTTTGGGACTTATTAAGTCCCAATGTCAATTACCATTATCTTTAATAACCCAAATTTACAGATGACTACTTGCCAGACTGCTAGATAAACAAACAGTATTCACATTTGATTACCTGGAAAAAACATCTTGCTTTCTTATCATCACAGGAATTTCAACCTGTTCCAGGGTTTTCAACCTGAACCTTTTACTTAAGCAAGTTAAAAAAGGTTACCAAATGTGCGATACCCTATAAGTGTTTCAATCCTCTGAGTTCAGTTATAAATGTCATGTAAGCGGCAGCCTGTTATTTAAGTAGAGCCTTGCATGTGTTGTTTCCTCTATAAATCGTGAAAAACATCTAAATCATTATCTCTCCACAAACCATGACCTAGACAAACATCATATAAGTTCTTCAACGAATGCATAACACAAAATTTAACAATCTTTCAGCATGCATTGAAAGTCATCCTTACAGGAAGCATATGACAGAATAAGAAATAAAACTCAAATTCTTTCAACATGCATTGTGGTGGATGATCAGGTGATCTTCATGTATTGGTGTGCTGTATGTTTGTGGGGGGTTTTGGGCATTATTGTAGTCGTTGCTTCAGCTTTCATCAGCATCTTCATGTCCGGGTATTTTATGAGTTCAGTGCTCATCCTGCTTACCAAGGGTGTGACCCACATGGAGAGGTTACTAGCACGATCACATGTGAGCCTCCTCAAGGCCAGGTCAAACCTTGGATTTCTCCCCTTCCATGTCGTCATCATCATCCTGGCTGGGCTGGGTCTGGTCTTGGGGTGGTGGGTCAGTATCGGGTGCGTCTGCATCCAACACCTCCCCACTCTCTTGCCTCGTCCTGGGCTGCGCAGCTTTCGTGCAGTGGTTGAGGTGGTACCAGGTGGAACTCCCTTCCACCTGGATGGCAGTTGGGGTTGCATTGGTGACTTTGTATGGTCCTTCTCTCCTGGGCTCGTTCCACTTTCTCCGGAACACCCTTAGGTACACCTGGTCGCCTGGTTCCACCCCCCTTGGTGGGTCGTCTTCTGGTTCTGGAACTCGGTCCTTCTCCTGTTGGAATATATGCTTATGTATGCCAGTTAGTTGCTTGATATATTCTATAATTTCTAATTGCAATTGTTCCAGTGGAGGACCATTATGGGGTCCTCTGAGGTTAGGTGCAGGCATGGGTCGACCCGTGAGCATTTTATGTGGGGTTAAATGTGTCATTCTGTTATTTTGCATGCGATAACTCATTAGTGCTAATGGGAGTGCATCTACCCAGTTCAATTTAGCACTTGCACAATTTTTGTTAAATTTTGTCTTGATTGTTCCATTCACTCTTTCTACCATTCCTTGTGATTGAGGGTGATACACACCACCCAATCTTTGCTTCACATGCAATTGCTGTATTACTTGTTTTACAGTTTTTTGGATAAACGCAGAGCCCTTGTCTGAGCTTATTTCTATTGGAATTCCAAACCTTGGCATGTCCTCTCTGGTCAAAAATTTGATTCCTATGGCCACACTCTGATCTTTTGATGGGACTGCCTCCACCCATCTGCTAAATCTGTCAATGACTACAAGCATATATCTTTTCCCATTTACTTTTTTGATCATGTCCACATAGTCTAAGACTAGATGTCTAAATGGTCCCTCTGGTGTTGGAATGTGTCCCAATGGGGTGGTGATTGTTTTTCTTACATTATTTTTCGCACATACTTCACATTCATTGAGCTGATTTTCAACCATTGTTTGCAAGTATGGTGACCAAAAACCTTGTTTTCTGATTCTCCTTACTACTTCCCCCCTTGCGCAATGGTCAAAACCATGCGCATTAGTGATAAGCAATCCTAACAACGCGGTCGGTGCCACTAACGTGCGCACCGCACCCCTCTTCAGCCACATGTTTTGCTCATAGACACCAGCCTTCTCTTGCATGCGGACAACATCATCTTCAGTAGGTGAAGCCACAGGCATAGTCAACACTGCCTGAATCAAAACACAACTGTTAGAGGCTCTCTTGGCCGCCTCATCTGCAGCACTGTTTCCTTTTGTGACATAGTGATTTCCTTTCTTGTGTGCCTGACATTTGATAATCGCCACTTGCTTAGGTAGCAAAAATGCCAACATCAGTTCCACAATCTGATCACAATGCATTATGGGGGACCCATCAGTCTTCTTAAAACCAGCGAAAGTTCTATCCGGGTTTTGTCGTACTACTGCAAATCCTGCATGGTTACCCAAATGATCTCTGTAGCACGAACCATCTACAAAGAACTCCTCCTCAGCCCCAATTAGTGGCGTTGACAACAAATCAGGCCTTAACTTGGTAAACGTCAGAGAATCAGTCACACAGTCATGTGACGTCCCTTCAAAATCATGCGGAATTTTGTCTGCTGGGTTCACCGTTGAACACCTTCTAATGGTAACATCGGGGAACGTAAGCAAGGTCAAATATTCCAACAACCTCGAGTTTGTCAACACAAATTTCCCCTGTTCAATCAGTTCAGTAACTTTATGATGTGTAAAAATAGTTACCGGATATCCCATCGTGATGGACGAAGCGTTGTCATAAGCATACTGTACCGCAGCTAATCCCTGATAACAGGGTGGCTAGCCTTGTGCTACTGTATCCAATTTTGAGCTATAATATGCTATGGGTTGATTTCGCCTCCCACTGCAGGATTCTTGCATTAGTATTGCTGATGCGTACCCCTGACTCCAATTTGCTACATACAATAGGAATGGTTTTGTATAGTCTGGAGTTGCCAATACACTTGCTCCCTGAAGTTCTCGTTTGATGCTTTCAAACGCTGCCAATGCATCTGCATCCCACATAAGTTTAGCTTGAAGGTTAGTTGTTCCTACGTTCTTCATTATTGCTCTTAATGGTGCAGTTTTAAGGGCATAGTCCTCTATCCAATCTGAACAAAACCCTGTCATCCCCAGAAATTTCATCATTTGTCGTACCGTGTCTGGTTTAGGTGCTTTGCTAATCCCCTCGAGCTGATTGGGTGCTATGGCTTTAGTTTGGTGTGCTATCAGCCTCCCCAAGTATTCGACATCTGTCTGGCAGTATTGTAATTTTTTCCGGGACACCTTGTGCCCCCCTATTGCCAATCGTGTTAATACAGCCATGGAGTCCACATGACACTGTTCCAATGTAGGAGAACATATCAGGAGATCGTCCACATACTGTATCAGTGTACCATGTAGTACCAGTTCGTTCAAATCACTTTTCAACACCTGATTAAACAAATGTGAAGAATGTTTAAACCCCTGTGGCATTCTTGTATAAGTGTATTGTTTACCTTTATACGTAAATGCGAACAAATGTCTGCTTTCTTCTGCAAGAGGTACACTGAAAAATGCACCACATAAATCAATCACTGTGAAATACTTGGCATCAGGAGGAACGTTGGTCAGCATCGTGTGTGGATTTGGAACTTCAGCCTGCATGTCCTCAACAACGTCATTGACAGCTCGCAAATCATGCACTAACCGCCATTTTTGTTTATCTGCTTTTAGCACAGGAAGCAAAGGAGTGTTACAGTTACTTTTTGTCTCTAATACAACACCTGCCTTTATTAGTCCTTCTATGGTGGGAGCTATGCCGGCCTCTGCCTCGGGTTTCATATAATATTGTTTTCGCCATGGCAGTTGAACGTTTGGTTTGGTTTGGATTTTTACCGCGTTAGCTGAATGCACTAAACCTACATCGGTGTCAGATTGTGACCATACCTGTCCAGGTATCGTCTCTTCCATTTCTGTCCTCAACTCCATCTGTCTGTCCCTGAGTAGTTGTCCTGCTGTTAGTGGTTCCTGTTGTTTTTGAATCACTTCCACTTCCTGTAAAACGCCTGTTATGTGTGTGTAGCACAATATCTTCAAATATTTTTTACATGACTGGAGAATTAATTTGTTATCCGTTTCCTCCCATTTGAGTTGGTTTTCATAGGACATCATTGCCCCCAGGTGTTTAGCTTCGAAACCCTTGTTTATCAGTAGGGTAATGTGAGGTACTCTGTCAGTGTCTGTGAACCAATTTTTGATTGCTGTCGACTGATCCGCATCTTTTGCCGCCATAGCAGCATCTTGTGGTCCAATTACTATGTGTTGCGATTCAATTGCCACTTTTTTTCCTGCGGCTTTCGTTTGCCATTCCTTTTCCAATTGTGGGTCCTGCTGTGGATCATATATCAGGGTGCAATGATATCCTATCCTTGACTCTTTTTCTTGGGGAATTTGAGCTCTAATGTATTTTCCCCATTTGTCCACTGTTTTGCTGACTTGCTCGTGGATATCACCTATCCAGTAAATATTTGCAGTATCTGGTTTTGATACCACCATTTGAGGTGCTATCCCTGTTGATTCAATTAGTATGCCTTGTGGTGTGCATAATATTTGTATTCCTAATTTACATAGTGCATCTCTTCCTAATAAATTGACCGGTGAGGTATCTGAAACCAAGATGGGTATGGTAGCTACACGTCCGTGTAGCTTTAATGTCATGGGTGGGTGTTAACTGTGTTTGTCCCGAAAATCCTACAGTTTTGGCAAATTTTTCTGCCATGGGGAGATGAGAGGCATCTTTTTTACTTAGACATGTGTAAGTAGCTCCAGTATCAACCATCATTGGTGTGCCTCTATCATTTATCAGAACCTGCAGTGTTGGTTCCACTTCAGCATGTTTCGTAATTGCTACATGCTGACCCTCCCCCTGAGGATTCTCTGGGCACCCCTAGTACCCTTGACCCATAAACGGTCCTGTCTGTCTTCGCTGACCTCCTCCTTGACCTTGCTGACCTTGCCACTGCTGTCCCTGCTGTTGTCTTGGTGAGGAAGGGTTGGTTAAACACTCGTTTCTTGTATGTCCTTCCTGGTTACATCCCCAACATACCATAGGCCCTCTGTACTGTCTCGGGGGCCCCCGTCCCAGGGTGTAACTACACTGTCCCTGCTTCTGAGCATACCTTGGATTTTCTCGCTGTCCCCTATACTGGTTCTGTTTTTTCCAACCCCTCGGATTCCCACTATTCTGCGTATAAACATTAACCACAGGTGGGGTGAGTGACCCTTGGCTCTGAGGTTGTCGTGCCGGGGGGGGAAATGTCTGTTGAAGAGGTTGGATCTGTGGCGGGGCCTGTTGGAAGTTTTGCATTGTTGCAACATCTGGTTTCACAACAACCGCATGCTTTTTCTTTTCTTTCTTCGTGAGTTCTTCTAGCTGAAGCTGAGTCAGCCTTCTCTGCACCGCTTTGCTTTGTTCTTGAATCTTCTGTTCGTTTTGTCGATATCTCTCCACTGCGTGGACCAGATGATCGCTGAACTCTTTATGGGGCATTGATGAGGTCAGTCCCACCACATCTCCTAGCTTGCTTTGCTTGACCGGGTCAGGCAATGCTTCTACTATGGCATTTCTGAACAGGATCGAGACCAATCCATCATTTTCTGGATCTTTCTCCGTCGCCAATTGCCACCTCCTAACTTGGTTCTGCAGGAATGTTGCAGGGTTCTCTGTGTCGCCTATTGTGTGACCCCTCAGGATCCTGTGGTCTATACAGACTGGGTACTCGCATCTGAGTGCTGTCCAAGTTCTTTGTCTATAAGCGTCAAATGTGGTTCCATCAGAGGCCTCGTCCAGCAGTTGGCTCAAACCCCCGTTTGTTAGTATGCTCTTCATCTTCTCTATCCCCAACACTCTGGCCAACAAAGCTTTCAGATCACCCACCACCATTATATTCCCTATGGTGTTTTCCTCATACATCCCCATCCACTTTGCAGCCCCTTTGTTAATATTAGGTAACTTTTTTACCAATTCTTCCAAATCTTGGGACCCCCATGGGATATATTGGGCTTGTTGTCCTTTTACCAGGATAGGATATATTCCTGAATAAGTCTTAGGTGCTCTTTTCTTTCTTTGCGATCTCCTACGTTCCTCTTGCAAGTCGAACGCTTGGGGAACTTGCGCTGATATACTGCTGCTGGGCTCGGCCCCCTCCCTTTCTTTCCCTGGTGTCCCACTGAAGCTCTCTCCCTCATGGCTGCACTCTGCTGTCATCTCCATCTGGCTGTCTTTTAACCTTCTTCCTCTATTATCCCCCTCGTCCCCATCACTATCACTACCGCTATCACTACTCCACTCGTTGGCTGTCCTTCTAAGGCCTTTATAACAGTCCATGTGTAAGGGTGGTCCTCTCCCTCTCTGTGTTCTACAAGCCTTGTCCCTCTCTTTATCCAGCTTAACCTCCCCTTTAACCTCCACTGTGCCTGTTATCATTCGGTACTGTCCTGTGTTATATGGAGGTGGCTGAACATTTTCAACTTCCTCAACTCCACTCAACATTTCCCTAGCTGTTCTTTCTCTCTGCCTCCACTGTGTCCCTTCTTTTTGGAACATTGCTAATATTATCCTCTCTCTTTCTCTTTTCTCAATCGCTTTTTTCCCGGTTTTATTTGTTTTGTGATTCTTTATCATCACCTCCATTTCTTCACACACCGTAGCATCAAATGTTCCTTCCTCTGGCCACTTTGTTCCCAATTTGGCAGTCCTCTTACCCCATTTGGCTGAGATTTTTATTTTCTCCTCTTTATTTAAAGGTTTTTTTTTTAGTCAATATTTCTACGGCTGTATCGGCCATGATACTTAATAGTGTATGTAGCTATTATTATCTAGTTTTATTCTGTTGTTATTCACTACAGTTTACGTTCACGCCTTTTCCTCAGTCCTCCAAGTGAATGTAAAGCTGCTCTACTCCCCTTTTTTTCTTTTCTGCTCCCCCGGAGCTGCTCAACCCCCACCTTTTCTGATTCCTGTCTTCTCCTCTGGCCTCGCTCTTTTCCTTTTTTTTCTTTTCTGACTTGCGGCTCCCCCGGAGCTGCTCGACCCCCACCTTTTCTCTTTCTCTTCTCCTCCTTTCTAACCCCTGCTCTCTACAGGCTTCCCAAGCCACTCTGCTCGACCCTATTATTAGAAATGTATTTTATATTAGTTGTTAGTTCCAATACCTTATCTTCACCTATATCTCTATCTATTACTTCTAGAACTCCTACTCTCAGCTAATTAACTACAATAGACGAAGACAAGCACAATTCTCTGACTATGCAGACCCTTTCTCTCTTGAAAGGCGGTATCCCAGATTTACCAACACATAACAAAGCTCCTGACCAACACAAAACAACACAAAATAACTCTTCCGACCAACTGAGCCCTCTCGTCAGAGGGAGTATCCCAGATTTTTAAACTTTAAAACAAACTTAAAGTGGATAATCACATGAGTGATAAGCCTCTGAGCACTGTCCCTATGCTTTTAATGGACTTTCTATATGATAACCCGTAGACAAAATTAAATAGATCTATACAGGACGTCTCTAACCTGCTTACCAGAAGTAAAAGAGATCTATACAGGACGTCTCTACCCTGCTTACCAAAAATTGATCTATACAGGACGTCTCTAACCTGCTTACCAGAAGTAAAAGAGATCTATACAGGACGTCTCTAACCTGCTTACCAGAAGTAAAAGAGATCTATACAGGACGTCTCTAACCTGCTTACCAGAAGTAAAAGAGATCTATACAGGACGTCTCTAACCTGCTTACCAGAAGTAAAAGAGATCTCTCTGGATCGTTTCCAGACTCCGCTACAATGTGTATAAATCACAGAGCGTTGTGTGTGCATGCATGCGTCAAATTCATTCCAAGCCACTCTCTTTCTCTCTCCTCCTTCTTTAACATATATGCTTTTGGTTCTTTTTGGAGAGACCTACCACCGGGCGTGAGAATCGGGCAGACAATGATCACACAAATTTACTAAATTAATAGGTAGGAACAATGCTTACCTTTTCAAGTTGGGTGGCCACCCGTTTTTGTGTGACCCTTGCTGGTCCCCGACCCACAGCCCAGCAGCCCAGGGTCCCTGTTCTTCAATCCTGCCGACAACGCCAAATATGTTGTGGAAAAAAACGCATCTAACACTTAAACTGAAGAAGAGAGGTTCGAGAGAGTCGAGGTCTGAAGATATAAGACTTTATTTTCACTTGCAAGAAGTGACAACAGAATCTGAGTTGGTTTGACAAAGAACTCCCGAGCCGCTCACGGACTCCTTCTTTTAACCTCTTTCTGCTGGTCCAGAATGTACATCTGTCTCCTCAAAAAGTATCCCTTCCTTCCTCCTACACGGTCAATAGTGCAAAGAAGCCATTTGTCTGCATTCTTTGACGTTAGTTACATTAGCAAACCTCCCGACGCTAGTCCAGGCCATATTTTAGAGGGGATGTTTGCAATAACAGACCTTCCCATGTCATATGGCTCACAGCCAACAAAGCACTTATTCCTGTCTGCGACCTTTGTTTAGACTGAAACACCATGTCTTTGCTGACCCCTGTTTCACGCACAATTACTTCATTCATATAGCATATGGGCAAGATAATGAATGTTCCTTCTTATTTAATGGTAGAATATAATGAACATATTTATTTTAAATGTACTAGTAAATTTCTCCCATAGCGCAAGAAGGGATTTCTTGCATTCAAACAAGAGCCCTGTTTCTGTAATACACAGTCAACTTGATGACGCAGAGCATCAAATAACATGTGAGGTTGTCAAACAACGTAGGAATATCAGAAAAGTGCTTCTTGAAGCACTTAGAATGTGTGACCTGAATTCATTGACAGATGTGTCAGAAGACTTTCAGAGTGCAAAGCGACGAACATAACTGAAGCAGGGTCCACCAAGATTTGAACTAGGATCACTGAATTCTAAACCTAAACCATTACAACATGGAACCAACAGTAAGCTTGCAATTTGATTCATTTAAACATGATGTATTTGAGACAAATGGACGTGACTATCAAACTCATAGGTGAAACTTGTCTCTGGGCTCGTACGGGAGTTGAACACGGGACTTCTCGCACCCTAAGCGAGAATCATGCCACTAGACCAACGAACCAAGCATGTCAGAAAATGCCTCAAAATCCCGAATGGCAAACTTAATTTGGTTGGTTGGCAGCAAAATCTCATGAGAGTCAGCTGTCAGTGGTTCATTACCTTGATCCAAGCAAGTAGAGGTTTTTTCCCATGAGATGGCATTGATTCAATCAAGTTTATTGTGACAGGATCAAAGTTACTGTAAAACAAACAATTCCTTCCTGTTTCAAAATTACCTACTTCGGATGCAAGTTAGAATGAAGGAAAACAGGGAGGGAAAATTAACTCAGGCCGGTTCTGAAGGAATAGCATACAGCTTTGTGCCAAAGGCATTTTTATGGGCAAGTTTTCTTTGATGGCTTATCGATTTCAAATGCCAACAAGATTTGAACGGCTTGCAATTTGAAGTTATTTAAACATGATTTATTTTTGACAATTGAACTTTAATATCAAACACATAGCTTTAACTTGTCTCCTGGGCTCGTCCGGGACCTCTCGTACCTAAAGAGAG
This sequence comes from Zeus faber, assembly GCF_960531495.2. Lineage (NCBI taxonomy): Eukaryota > Metazoa > Chordata > Actinopteri > Zeiformes > Zeidae > Zeus > Zeus faber. The sequence goes on along the minus strand of NW_028293079.1, from coordinate 106,077 downwards.
AATCATGCCAATAGAACAACGAACCAAGCATGTCTGAAGTCGCCTCAAAATCCTCAAAGGCAGCCTTAATTTTGGATGGTTGTAGGCAAAATCTCATGAGAGTCACCTGTCAGTGGTTCATTACCTTGATCCAAGCTCGTATAGCTTTTTTTCCCATGAGATGGCATTGATTCAATCAAGTATATTGTGACAGGCTCCCTGTTGCTGTAAAACGAACAATTCCATCCTGTTTCACAAATACATACTTCGGATGCAAGTTAGAATGAAGGGAAAAAGGGAGGGAAAATAAACTCAGGCCGGTTCTGAAGGAATAGCATTCAGCTTTGTGCCAAAGGCATTTTTATGGGAAAGTTTTCTTTAATTGCTTATTGATTTCAAATGCTTTCATCAAGCTCTGCGCAAGAAGGGATTTCTTGCATTCAAACAAGAGCCCAGTTACTGTAATACACAGTCAACTTGTTGACTCAGAGCATCAAATAACATGTGAGGTTGTCAAACAACGTAGGAATATCAGAAAAGTGCTTCTTGAAGCACTTAGAATGTGTGACGTGAATTCATTGACAGATGTGTCAGAAGACTTTCAGAGTGCAAACGGACGAACTAAACTGAAGCAGGGTCCACCAAGATTTGAACGAGGATCACTGAATGCAAAGCCTAAACAATTACAACATGGAAGCTACAGTATGCTGCATAATGTAGAGCTTGCAATTTCATTCATTTAAACATGAGATAAATGGGCGTGAACACCAAACTCATAGGTCGAGCTCGTCTCTGGGCTCGTCCGGGAGTTGAACCCGGGACCTCTCGCACCCTAAGCGAGAATCATGCCACTAGACCAACGAACCAAGCATGTCTGACATTGCCTCAAAATCCCGAATGGCAAACTTAATGTGGTTGGTTGTCGGCAAAATCTCATGAGAGTCATCTGTCAGTGGTTCATTACCTTGATCCAAGCAAGTAGAGGTTTTTTCCCATGAGATGGCATTGATTCAATCAAGTTTATTGTGACAGGATCAAAGTTACTGTAAAACAAACAATTCCTTCCTGTTTCAAAATTACCTTTTTCGGAGGCAAGTTAGAATGAAGGAAAACAGGGAGGGAAAATTAACTCATTGATTTCAAATGCCACCAAGATTTGAACGGCTTGCAATTTTAATGTATTTAAACATGATGTATTTTAGACAACTGGACTTTAATATCAAACACATGGCTGGAACCTGTCTCCTGTCACTAAACTGAAGCAGGGTCCACCAAGATTTGAACTAGGATCACTGAATGCAAAGCCTAAACAATTACAACATGGAACCCATGCTGCATATGGTAGGGCTTGCAATTTATTTAAACATGATGTATGTTAGACAAATGGACATCAATATCACACACAGCTGGAACTTGTCTCTGGGATCACCCGGGAACTGATCTCAGGACGTCGTTCATAAAAAACACATAGCTGGAACTTGTCTCTGGGCTCATCCGGGAGTTGAACCCGGGACCTCTCGCACCCGAAGCGAGAATCATGCCACTAGACCAACGAGCCAAGCATGTCTGAAGTCCCCTCAAAATCCTGAACGCCAGCCTAGATTTGGTTGGTTGTCCGCAAAATCTCATGAAAGTCACATGTCAGTGGTTCATTACCTTAATCCAATCAAGTAGAGGTTTTTCCCATGAGATGGCATTGATTCAATGAAGTTTATTGTGACAGGCTCAAAGTTGCTGTGAATCGAACAATTCAGTCCTGCTTCACAATGACCTTGTTCGGATGCAAGTTAGAATGAAGGAAAACAGGGAGGGAAAATAAACTCAGTCCGGTTCTGAAGGAATAGCATTAAGCTTTGTGCCAAAGGCATTTTTATAGGCAAGTTTTCTTTGATGGCTTATTGATTTCAAATGCTTTCATTAAGCTCCGCGCAAGAAGGGATTTTTTTGTTGTGGATGGATTGCACCTTATTTGAGTGCTTCGCCGTCAGGATGGTCGAGTGATCTCAGGAACTGCGTTCAGGTCGCAGTCTCCGATGGAGACCTCGGGTCAAATCCCACTTCTGAAACCCTCTTTAAGTAGATGTTATCCTAAATGTCTGCTTTGCATTTGCATGACAGTGGCATTTTCAACGAAGCAGTCATGCAGTTGACTTTGACGTCACTCACCTTACTGGCTCCCTGGACGTAGCGCCACATCGTACTTTAGCATTAGACGTTGCTCCTGTCCAAAGTGGAATGACTTCTCTTTTTCAATGGGCACAGTCTTTAAAACACTACTTTCTCTCTCAGATTATCTGTTGAAGTTCCCTTAACTGATGGTTGAGACATGTTGCCTTTCTCCTCTTTACATTAAGGCACAGAAAGTGACTAGTTCATGTCTTTTTTAAGACATGAACTCTAGTTAGCCTTTAGAAGAAAACCTTGTTCAAAAGTTCATGTGAAAAGTACAGCAAAACATAGACATATGCAATTCTTATCACATTCCCCCCTGTTTATGCTTATTCCAAGAATAACATTTAATATGGGGTGTGAGAGCATAAAGCCTGCCGGCAGTACAATAATACGATTTCCTAAACTCAGTAACCATTCTGACAGGGAAATTCTCTCAGGGTTCCTCAGGAGGTACTCACTGAAGAGCTGGGTCTTCAAGTGCTTCTTAAAGACAGAGAGGGAGGTCCCCGCTCTGGTCATTTTTGGCAGCTCGTTCCACCAACGTGGAACTACAAATGAGAAAAACCTGGATTGCCGTGGTTTGTACGGCCGGCAGAGCCAGGCGACGCTCATTTGACGAGCGCAGCATTCGGGGGGCAACATGTGCTCTTACAAGAGCATTTAAGTAGGCGGGAGCATTCCCAGCAATCACTCTGTAGGCCAGAGACTTGAACTTGATGTGGGCGGCTACAGGTAACCAGTGGAGCTCGATGAGCAGCGGAGTGACATGTGACCTCTTTGGCTTGTTGAACACCAATCGCTCACCCCTCGGGATGGGACTGGCAGTCCTGGCTCACAGACCTGTGGCTCCTTCGTGCCTGCGCTATCGTTGTGGTCGGTTTGCACGTCCTTTTGGCTTCATCATGGTGTATTGTTCCCCATGCTCGTTCAGCTGTCACTAAACTCGTTTCCTCCGCTTTCGTCCGTTACTTTGCCAATCCCCAGATGGACGCCCGCTCCCTCGACGATCCCTTTCCCCTATCCCTCCCCGACTTCTACTCAGACGACGACTTTTCCACAGTTTGCTAGGGACCTCCGTCCCTCTTCCTTTTATGATGGGTTCTCATAAACCTTGGGGTGTGAGTCCCTGGATGTTCTCGGGTTCGCCGACCGAGGTTTTCTATATATCTGTCGATTATCTGCTTATTTTTTGAGTGTTAATACTTTGCTGTTTTCGCTTATTTTGAGTGCGTTCATTTTTTGCTGTTTTTGACATGATTTTCTTTCGTACTGATGTTTAAATATAAACAAAAGGAGGAATATGTACAGGCAAAATCCTCCTTTTCCCCTTCTACAATAACATGTTTGCCAAACACTATCTGAACAGCATGCGCTCTAGGCAAGGGCGCGTTATTCCCACAACACGGAAAACCTGCGACCCACTTGCAGACTAAAACAACACACTAAAACACATAGTCGAAGAGAATCCTTACAAGGACTTCAAGGTCATCATCAGACAGGGCAGTGCATCACCCCACCCCAAGGGTCTCACACATCTCACCACATATATACAAACGTGCTTCCTGTATCCGGCAGGACGGGTGAGCTCGACTACAGGCTGCGTCCTGCGATTCGCTCTCTCCCTCTCCACTCATTGCAATGACTAACTCTTTTTCTCTAAAATAATTATACACGCAACAAAGAATTTGTTCACGATCCTTTATTACAGAAATTACCACGACAACAGGTTTGTAATGTTCAAACAACAACAGTAACATCTCTCTTGTAAAATACAAGGATCGCCCAATATAACTATTATTGGGTTAAAGGAAATTAAGAGGGGAGACAGGCAGAGCATAGGTTCAGTGTAGGAATTTGTATGAGACACAACCATTGTTGATCTTCAGAAATTGTAATTTCCAACCTTGAGAGTGAAGGGATTTGAACCCACGCCCCCGCAGAGACTGGAGCCTTAATCCAGCGCCTTAGACCACTCGGCCACACTACCACAATTTGTTTGTTTTGGATCACAGATGAGAGACGGGATGGGAGAGCAGCGTTCAATATATCATGCATAATTATATATCGTTCATTCCAATCTAAAAAGGCTTTAGCAAAATCTTTCTTGGCTCACAAGTACACATTTAAGGCTTCCACTATTCTTTCGTCCAGCGGAATAATTCTTCCTTCGGATGCGAGAGGTCCTGGGTCCAAATCCAGATGAACCCAAAGACTAAAATTGTGAAGCTTGTGAAGCTGTTGCTTAAATTCCATGATACTTCTAATAACAGAGGAGACATGTCATCATTGTTAGCTACACTTGCCTCTTAACAATCGCATGAATGATATTCGAGGCTTGTTGGTCTCTGTGAGTGATTAACGCTTTGCGCTGGAACGGTCCCAGGTTCAAATCACAGATGAGCTCGGAGAGTAAATTTGTAGCCTTCCTGGGCAGTGTTCATTGTCCAGATGGAAGTCACAGAATTTGTTCATGGCCATATACCATAACCTGATAGACACAAATGTAACACCAACTTTCTTGCATTTATGGTAGGTTACAATGAACCTTGATTTAACCAAAGGCATCTTTGGTAGCATTCTGATCTTAACCGAGGCATACGTAGAGACTGGAGCAAAAATACAGTGCCTTATGTCACTCTACCTACATTTAAAGACTTAATATGACAAATGTGAAGCTGGTGCTTGCCTTGCATGGTTCTTCTAATAACAGAGGAGACAGACAAGGTGACAGGTCATGGTTTGTTACCTGCACTGGCTGGCTTGCTAATCAGCATTGTTAAAGTAGGGGTCTAGGGCTTTGTTGGGCTAGACATATGATTCTCATTTTGGGTGTGAGAGGGCCTGGTTCAAACCCTAGATACACCCACAAGCTTTGAAAACTTTGATCAGAGTTCTTCTGGACCGGTTTGTAATGTTTAAACAACAACAGTAACATTTCTCTTGTGCAATGTATGGACTGCCAATATAGCTATAATTCTTAGAATGGAAATCAACACCACTTCATTGCTGTTTGAGTATGATGTCTCCTTGGCAGAGCACCATTACAACTTAAGTGGAAATAATATGAGACACCACCGCTGATTTTCTGACCTTGAGAAACCCATATTCTAGGTTAGAAGCAGCAGTTATATGTGCACTTACAAACAGCATTATCAACCTTTGCAGTGGTGGGATTTGAGCCCATTCCACCAAAGAGACTGGAGCCTAAATCTGGCGCCTTGGCCCACTCGGCCACACAACCACGTTTATAAGCACGATGACAAGTCAAAATTTGTAAACCGTCACTGGAGAGCAGAGATCAATAAAACATGTATAATTATAGATCCTTCATAAAAATCTAATGAGTTGTTGCACTTAACTTGGACGTCACTCTCACGCTACTAGCTCCCTCGACTAACCGCCACATTGTACTTTAGTGTTAGACGTTTTTACATGTCACAAAGTTGAATGACTGAAGTCATTGTTAGCTACAAATATAGTCCACTGTAACCTAGCATAGCTTGAATTAGACTGATGAGTCAAGAAGAGCAATGTAGGCATACTTGTGAACCTGCAGATTATTTGAAGTGTTTAAGAAATCCATCAGCAAGGAGGAATTTTAGTCTTTGGGCTCATCCGGATTTGCCGTGGAAGCCTTAAATCTGTGCTTGTGATTTCCAACTGAGCAAAGACAGATTTTGCAAACCTAATTAGATTGGTATGAAATATACATATTTATACATATATATATATGTATATAACGATAACAATAAAGATATATTTTTATTGTTATTGTAACGGTTATTACAAGATGTTTGTTTCCCAGTCTAATTCTATTTGAGATATATTTCTTAGGAGATCTTTGTCCTACAAATTGTATTGCATTGAGGTAATTTTGTGATCCCTTTGCCTCAATTATATGATATATTTTTATTAGTGCATTTTTCTATTGTATTGTTCCACTGGGAACAAAAGGAGTGTGTGTGGTAGAAAAATGCTCATGAATGATATTACTTCACAACCAATTGATGTCTAAAGGCTGAGGGGCATGTGGTTTGTTTGGTGATTACCTCAGGTCTTTATTGGGAAATCTCACATCACACAACTGGCACAACTGTTTTAATCCTTATCTGTGTTTTTCTAGCTCATAAAAGGACCACTTGTGTAAAAACTCAATTCATGCCTTCCCGGCACCACATGTGTTTCATGTTTCTTTGTTAAAAAAGCCCTCAGGTGTAACAGAAGGCAACAGCAAATCAAATGGCTGGTCTCAAGATCGGTCTAACTTTTTCTCTGCAAAAAAAGCTAGCTTCTTCAAATCTACAACTACGATATTCACTGTTTTTAAAGTGCAGCTGAATCTTTCTCTTTATTCTGCGGAATAAATTTATTTAATACCCTGAGTTTTGGTCCTGATAGAAAAACAGGTTTACCTCACCGACCACGCGTTGAGAATTCTCCCACACTAGCCAAAAAGCATTACCATCATGCTGATAGGCAAAGGCACCAATGCTCTTTTCCAGCATTTGCATCAATGCAGTGACATACTCTGATTTGTCTTTAATACGTATAAGCCTTTTGCTTTTTATTAGAGAGTTTCGTAGAGGGGAAAAACCTTTTTGGCAAAAACAAAAACACAGCTGCAAGATTGAGCAGGCCGGGGTGTCACAGTCGGTCCCCAGGGCCACACTGCCGGCGACGATCTAGTACCAGTGGAAGGGAGAGAAGAAGCTGACCACAACCTGGGAGCTCTTCGGAAGACGGCCCAACTGGGTTCCCTGACACTGAAGGAGGAGGGCATACTTTGCCTTCAGTCTAACAATTAAGAAAGGAGCTACGATGATCCAGAGCAGGAGGTGTGCAAAATATTGTGAACTTGTAGTAAACATTTGTGTGGTTCATATAATTAAGTTATGTTTTGGTAAAATTGTAGATGGATCGGGATCATATACTTTGATTTTCCATCTGACCTTATCTGATTTGTTAAAAAACATCACACTGGATAGGAATAACTCAGTTCTGCAAGATAGAAATGGTGCTTATGAAATGTAAAATGAATCCACTTCAATTGGAACAAAGAACACAGTGAAAATGCAAATTGTATTGTGAGTTATTTTTAATTGAAGTGGCAAAATACCTTAGGAAAAAGAATAGTAACTTATTGAAAAGAGGTAGACCTGCATTGTTTATTTTTCAGATATTATTGAATTTAATTTTCCAGCAGAAAGACTAAAGCATGTTTGTATGACTTGCAGCGTAGGGCCAGTGTGGCCTCCTCTACGTCCGCTGCGAAGCTTTAACACCACGGACTGAAGCATAGGTAGTGATTACAGCTTGTTCTACTCGTTCGGCGAACATGAGCGGTCGTGGCAAAGGAGGCAAGGGACTCGGGAAAGGAGGCCCCAAGCGCCACCGCAAAGTTCTCCACATAACATCCAGGGAATCACCAAGTCCGCTATCCGCCGTCTGGCTCGCCGTGGCGGTGTGAAGCGTATCTCAGGTCTGATATACGAGGAGACCCGTGTGTTCTCAAGGTGTTCCTGGAGAACGTGATCCGTGATGCCGTCACCTACACTGAGCACCCCAAGAGAAAGACCGTCACCGCCATGGATGTGGTCTATGCTCTGAATTGATTTAGTATTCTATTATTTAATGTCAAACATGGATGAATTATGAATTCCTTATTAGACGAAGCTGCAGCTTTATATTTATGCTTTGCTTCCTATGAATCGATTCTATTCAATGTCAAACATGGATATAGATAAGTGGAGTATTTCTTGTATATGCTCCGTATTTGTTTTGTTTAATGTTTCCCATAAATTGAAAACCCAATAAACATATGCGGAGATATATAGGAATACATGTTGGTTGAACAATACAGGTATAAAATTATATTTAATAGCTGATAATTAATATTTATGAATTAATATAACATAATCTAGAGTAATCATTGTATGAAATTGAATCTTTACTGGTGTGTTCATAATATATTTATATACATACAAGAATGAATAATGATCTTGTATCATGTGACTTTTGAGAAATGGAAAAGCCTTTTTGAGAAAGTGTGGGTGGTACTGAAAAGGACCTTTGGTTTCAGGGTGAGCACTGGGATTACTTGGAGCTGGTGTACTTGGTAACAGCCTTGGTGCCCTCAGACACGGCGTGCTTGGCCAGCTCTAAGGGGAGCAGCATGTGGACAGCGGTCTGGATCTCCCTGGAAGTGATGGTGGAGCGCTTGTTGTAGTGGGCCAGGCGACAGGCCTCACCGGCGATGCCCTTAAAGATGTCGTTGACGTGGGAGTTCATGATGCCCATGGCCTTGGAGGCCTTCCTGGTCTTTCTGCGCTTCTTGCCGTACTTGCTGGCGGTCTTGCATAGGGCTTTCTTGGAGCCCTTCTTGGGCGCTGACTTGGCGGGGTTCTGGCATTAAAAAAGTACAAGGAGACAAGGCACTAATGACCAGTTTCTAGTGGTGCTGCTTTCTTTATAGAATCCTGATGTAAATGAGGCTCTGTGACCCCTCAAAGGGATTGGGAAGAGTTTGCAAGTGACACTGGGAATGCCGAGGACAAGAACACGGTGTTTGAGGTTTGAAAATAAATATCGGTAAATTAAGAGTTTATACACAGAGTTTAACAGTTTATCAAACACAGGATAAGATGTAAATTCCTTGTGCAAGCACATACCTAAGAGTGTCGTGATGAATGGTAGAACGTCTTAATGTCATCTTGTCGTCTTGGTGATGAATGGTGGTGAATGGTGGGAGCTGGATACGCATCATCAGTAGTGTATCCTTGGATCTTGGGATGTTTCGGCCTCTACACTATACACCCTCCCCAAGGTGGCCAGCTACAAGCTGATCGGACCTGAGCTTGCGTGAGTCCAGACTCGTAAAGAGAGCCATATTGATGGCAGACTTCTCGAGGGACTATGCATGGCAGGGGCGTCCTACTCCCTGAGTCAAGCCAAAGCTGACCGCATACCTACTGGTTTGCTACTTTGGGGCCCAACAGGGGCCCCAAAGTAGCAAAGGGGTCTTTCCTCCTCATAAAAAGCCACTGGCTGCTCCTTTCGGCTGCCTCTGATGCAGCTTTGATGGCTGAGCGCTGGTTCTGGCCTCTAACTCCCAGGTCAGTGAACAGTCTGGTGGTAGATCTTGCCACAAACCCTCTGCATCCGACCTCCACTGGGCGGACCTCAGCGTTCCAGCCACGGTGTTGTGCTTCAGCAGTGAGCTCGGCGTAGCGTAGATGTTTTCGCTCATAAGCCTCATCCACTGCGTCCTCCCAGGGTACTGTGAGTTCGATAATGTACACCTTCTTCAGAGAAGGAGACCACAGCATCAGGTCAGGTCTCAGGGTAGTTGTAGCAATCTCTGGAGGAAAAACCAGCTGTCGGCCAATGTCAGCCAGCATCTTCCAGTCACGGGCTAAGCGTAGCTGGCCTCGCTCAGATGGTGTAGAGCAGCTTCTAGTTACCTTAGCCCCCTCACGGACAAAGATAGTTGCCCGTTGTTGGTTGGATGCTGGTGGTGGTAGGGAGTTGGTGGCAGTTCGTTTGTCCTCCAGAGTGGATGCAAGGACTTTCAGGACTTGGTTGTGACGCCACGTATAACGTCCTTGGGTGAGACTGGTTTTACACCCTGTAAGAATGTGTCTGAGGGTGGCTGGCATAGAACATAGGGCACACCCCGGATCTTCACCAAACCACTGGTGAAGGTTGACTGGTGTTGGAAGGACGTCGTATGTAGCTCTGATGGAGAAGCTCAACTGTCTCGCTTCCATGGCCCACATGTCTTTCCAGCTGATCTTCCTCCTCTCCACACTGTCCCATCTTGTCCACTGTCCTTGTTTGCCAAGAGAGACTGCCTTGGCCCATCGTGCAGCATCCTCCTGGTGACGTACTTTCTCCACCACCATCTTCCTCCGTTCTCGTGCTGTGGCCTTACTCCACGCTGGGGGGGTAGCTGTTAGCCCAAAGCCTCCTCTTCCTTGCTGAACATGGCCCACAATGTCAGCGTGTTTGAGGGCTGCTGTTGCCTCCTCCACGGCTTTGGCTGGTCTCCATTTGCGGCCAGTGGTTAAGGTTGGTGCATTGTTGCTCACCACTATGTCTCTGGATTCATTCAGTGTCATCTGGAGTCTTGTTTTTGCACACTTGAACTCCTCTGTGAGACTGGTGAGGGGCAGCTTGAGGATGCTGTCTCCGTAGAGGCCTATGGTGGTAAGGCATCATGGAACTCCAAGCCACTTCTTGATGTATCCTGTGACTGTTCTTTCCAACTTCTCTACAGTTGAGATTGGTACCTCATAAACTGCGAGGGGCCACAACATCCGGGGTAGGAGCCCAAACTGCAAGCACCAGGCCTTTAGCTTCCCAGGCAGTTGGGTGCTGTCAATGGACTGTAGGCCACTGCTGATGTCCTTACGCAGTTGTTGCACCTGGTCTTTGTCCTTCAGGCTTGCATCATACCACCTCCCAAGGCTTTTTACAGGCTGCTCAGACACTGTTGGGATTGGGTCTTCTCCGATGAAGAATTTCAGGTCAGAGAGCACTCCCTTTACAATTGAGATGCTTCGTGACTTGGATGGTTTGATCTTCATACTGGCCCAACTGATGTTCTCTTCCAGCTTCCTGAGCAGCCTCCTGGTGCATGGCACAGTGGTGGTCAATGTTGTAATGTCATCCATGTAAGCTCTGAGCGGAGGGAGGCACAGACCAGAGTCAACCCGCTGTCCACCTACAACCCACTTTGAGGCTCGGATGATGACCTCCATTGCCATCGTGAATGCCAGAGGTGAGATAGTGCACCCTGCCGTGATGCCTACTTCTAGGCACTGCCAAGAGGTGGTAAAGTGGTGTTGAAGCAGAACTGCACGTCCTGGAAGTAGGATTTAACCAGGGCTGTGATGGTGTCTGGTATGTGGAAGAATTCGAAGGCAGACCACAGGAGTTCATGGGGCACTGAGCCAAAGGCATTGGCAAGGTCCAGAAAGACTACATGGAGGTCCTTCTCTCTATCTTTGCCGTTTGGATCTGGTGCCAGATCATGCTGGAATGTTCTGAACACCCGGAGAATCCTGATATTCCTGCCTTGTGTACAGATGTGTCGATGTACTTGTTTCTTCGCAGATACTCGCCCATCCTCTGTGCAATGACACTAAAGAAGATTTTGCCCTCAACATTTAGTAGGGAGATTGGACGGAATTGGCTGATGTTCTCTGCATCCTTCTCCTTTGGGATGAGGACTCCACCTGCCCTACGCCACACTTTAGGTATGATCTCCTTCTGCCATGCTGTTCTCATAAGCTTCCAGAGAAACCTCAAGACATCTGGTGCATTCTTGTACACCTTGTATGGGACTCCATTTGGCCCCGGGGCTGATGCTGTTCTTGCTCGACGCACTGTGTTTTCCACCTCTTTCCATGTTGGAGGGCCAGTCGGAATGTGATGTTCAGGGGGGTCAATTGGTGGGATATCTGAAGGAGGTGAGCCTCAAGATCAGCCTTTGTTGTTTTTAGGGCTCCACTTTTCTCCTTTGTGAAGATACCCTTTAGGAACTTGAAGGGATCTTTATAGAACCGTGTTCTAGTTTGTTCTTTCTTCCTTCTACGTTTCCGTAGGTTCTCTGCTCTGCGGAGGGATGCTAGTCGAGTTTTAATGTCGACCTGAAGCGCATCTATGCCTTCCCTTTCCACTCCAGAGGCCTTTTTCCACCGTCTCCTAAGTTGTCTCATTTTAAGACCAGGCGCTTGATCTCCTGCTGCCTCCTGGACACTGGTGCGGTTGGGACCTTTTTCCCACCTGACCTTTCTTGCACTCCAAAGCGTTCTGACCCATATTGATAGATGATATCCCCCATTCTCTCCAACTTCTTTTCCACTGTCCCTCTGAGTTGCTCGAGAGACAGGGTCAGGTCAGTATTGATCGTTTCCCACAGCTCCTTACCCGCAGCACCGGGCCACTTCACATGCAGTTTATGCCCTGCCAGTCTTCTCTCGACTGCAGGTCTAGAAGGTTGGGTCGGTTCTACCGCTGTTGCCATCAACTCTGTGTTTGCTTCTTCCATGACAGTGGTATTGATGTACTGCAAGCTATGGTTTGCGTCCAGTTGCTGTACTTCATTCGACTGATTTGATTCCTCTCGGAGAAAGGAACCAATGCGAGGCCTCTGTTTCTCTTCTGTCAAACACTTCTTCCTTCCCTGGGGAATTCTCAACCCCTGATATGATGTTACCTTCGTCCAACCACAGGGACATATCCGCTGCTTGTGGCCCGCTGTTGCGGCTGCATCTGTGGCAACTGCTGTGGCACTCTCTTGCGCTGTGCTCCTGTTACTCATAGTCGTTTCCGGTCCAGGGTCTGCTACCATAATGTCAGCCGATGAGTCGTCTTCCGCCCCCGCTCTCGCAGACTCTAGGGGTGTTCTCTTTTGTCGTCTTTTCGTAGCTATAGCGGGTGATTCCTCGTGCCAATGGCTTGGGAAACTACAAGCATGGGAAGCTAGCCCATGCCTGTCCCAGTGGGGTCTATTTCCTCCTGTCAGCTGTCTCTCCATGCCGCCACAAGGACTTTCCCCTGTCGTCAGCTGATCTTTCTCAGCAGTCACTGGACTCAGTGTCCAGGTACTCAGTTTATCAAACACAGGATAAGATGTAAATTCCTTGTGCAAGCACATACCTAACACAATATCACTAAATTGTATTAATATTTTTTATTCAAAAAATTCACATCGATTTAACGCGATTGAACATGAAATACCGACGAGCACAACGTGGGATTGTGCAAACAATATGCAACCATTATCGGATCGACCACCTTTGTGTCACCTTTATAATGAATTATTATCTTTGAAGACTGTGTGGTGGCCCTTAAAAGAGCCGTTTGTGTTGGAGTGCGGTGCCTGTGTCTCTTGGCGCGCTCTCCGCGGATGCAGCAGGCCAGCTGGATGTCCTTGGGCATGAGTGACTCTCTTGGCGTGGACGGAGCACAGGTTGGTGTCCTGGAACAGACCAACCAGGTAAGCCTCGCTGGCCTCCGGAAGAGCCATGACAGCGGAGCTCTGGAAGCGCCGGTCGGTTTTGAAGTCCTGAGCGATCTCTCTGACCAGGCGCTGGAAGGGCAGCTTGCGGATGAGCAGCTCGGTGGATATCTGTAACGACGGATCTCTCTGAGAGCCACAGTACAGGGCCTGTAACGGTGAGGCTTCTTGACTCCGCCGGAGGCTGGGGTGCTCTTACGGGCAGCTTTGGTTGCCAGCTGCTTCCTGGGAGCCTTACTCCCGGTGGATTTATGGGCGGTCTGCTTGGTACTGGCCATCGCTCAGGCTTCTCTCAACTGGTTTAGGAACAAGAATGAATCGCAGTGGTGGAGCTCAGATATATATATAGTCCCTTCTGCGCTCGTGCTGTGTGCTGGTTTGTCCATGGCAGTTGTCACGTGATCATGATTCATGAAAGTTCTGCCAAAACATTTTGAATGGTTGACGTTTTTTATTAGTTTATGGAGTTATTTTCAATAAACACTGATGATAAATTTACATGTTAAATATGTGTCATGGAGTAGAGAACAATATGCATTATAATATAATGTCATTTTAAAAATATATATATGAAGTGAAATGTTATACTATCACATTAACTTAAATAGCTGAAATGAATAATTAAATGAATGAACATTAAATTTTTATTTTACAGTTTATAAATATATTTTATATAAAAACGTTTTTTCAATATTATATATATCTATATATAAGAATATAATTAATATTATTATTATGTATTAGCAGTGGAATATGTTTATTATGAATAATAACTGTCAAGTATTATAATATTATAATTATTTAGATGATTCTCTGTACAGGCTCCATGTCAGTGTTGAGCCAACAATGAGTGTTATTTTCTTTTGAATATGGATTTATTATGATTATTGTTTCTAAAATGCCAATTTTTCCATCGATAGTTGTCGAAGAAGTGCTCTCTATGAGGGTGTGGGAGGCTCTGAAAAGAGCCTTTGTGGGTTCAAGTCTGTTCACACACATACGTAGAGCCAAACAACACCAGCATCCTCTGTGCAATCTTCTGGATGTTTGGAAATTTGGCTGCGCTTAATGAAGCATAAAACTCATCCAGTTTAAGAGAGTTGAACTTCTCCTTTAAGACGGTGTCACATTGGCGATCAATCAGTTCCAACTGCAACTCCTGTGGCGCTGTTTCAGGGTCTTGTGAGAAGGGACATGACACCAGCTGAAGTGACTTGTCAATTTTTTCCAAAATCAGAGAACCGACGTCAGAATTCTTCATGCAGGTCATCCAGTGATTTCCTGTATTTTTTAACATGTTGCGGGGCCTCTTTCAACGTAGCCAGTGTGGGGAAATGAGCGAATGACTTGTTTGGCAGTTGCTTTGAGAATAAAGCTAGCTTGGTTTTGAAGGCTCTGACATTTGTATGCATTTCATGCACAAACTGGTCTTTCCCTTGTAGCCTCACGTTCATCTCATTCATGTGTGTCAGTATGTCCACAACAGTATGTCCAGCGGATATCAGAATGGTAAAGCAAGTCCCTGTGATCAGTGTCAGTTTCTTCAAGAAACTTAATAAACTGACGATGGGGAAGTGCCCTTGCTCGAATAAAGTTAACAAGTTTTACAACTGGCTTCACCACGTGGTCTCCATCACCCTCTCCTGGATTCTTTTGAACAGTCCGACGTTTTTTCCCGTCAGATTTGGCGATCCATCTGTGGTAACGTTGGCGAGCTTACTCCAAGGTAGCTTGTGCCTCTTAATGACCGCCGACACACTGTCATACAAGTCCTCTCCCCATGTTTTCCCTTTTAGGGGTTCCATGGCCAAAAACTGGCCATCCCTCTGATAAAAATTAAAAGCTGAGCGGTGTCCTTTATGTCTGTACTTTTGTCCAGTGCCAAAGAATATAATGTAAATGACTCCGCTTTTTTGTTTAGCTTGCTAGGTCTTCGTCAATTAGTTCAACACGGCGAGTCACTCGCCTGCGTGATAAGCTAATTTTTTCAGACTTGTTCTTGCTCCCAGGACACAAGACACCTGCTGTCTCTACCATGCACTCATTGAGAAACTCCCTTTCAGAG
The DNA here is from genome assembly GCF_960531495.2 of Zeus faber. Classification (NCBI taxonomy): domain Eukaryota; kingdom Metazoa; phylum Chordata; class Actinopteri; order Zeiformes; family Zeidae; genus Zeus; species Zeus faber. Next base: position 90,838 of record NW_028293079.1, on the reverse strand, counting down.
AAAGGCTTGCTGGCTTTTGCTAATTTGAATGCCAGCAAAAAACTTGCCTTCGTGCTTGGTTCATGGATGGGAGTTTGTCGGATAAAGGTGTTTTGCTGAGCCTGCAAGCCAGCTGCCAACCTCTGAGCGGTAGCCGTCCGATATGCGTTGATCGGTTGTTAGCGTTATTAGCATGCTTGAAGAAAAGTGAGGGCTGATGTATTCCTTTAAAACCGCAATCGTTTCTTGGCAATTAAGACATACAGCCTTTGACCAGACCTAGGTAAAAAAGTATTTAGTTGTCCATTCCTTATTAAACACTCGGCACTCACTGTGGACTTTTCTTTTCTTTGGCCCACTCATTGTTGCAGATGGGTTCAGAGTAGTAGCAGAGTAATAACAGAGAGTAGCTTGGGCTCCGCAAAATCAAGTCACTGCGGCTACTGCGGCACCTGGTGAAACGCCAGGCATTACAGGTCAAGGTGAAATCAATGCAGTCATAATTATGAATTCTGTACCAATCTTTGGTGGGCCGGATAAAAAAGACCAACGGGCCGGATGTGGCCCGGGGGCCGTAGTTTGCCCAACCCTGGTCCAACGGGATGGAATGAATTTATTTCTTCTTTGGAGCTGTCTTCTTGGCTGCTTTGGGCTTTGGGCTTTGGGCCGCTTTGGGCTTAGCGGCCTTAGCGGTACTCGAGATGGGATAAGGGGCCTGACAGAGCAATTGGATAAAACTAGTTTGATGACGTGGCAAAATCAAATGGCATTGGATATGTTGCTGGCAAAAGATGGTGGTGTTTGTAAGATGTTTGGCGACGTATGTTGTACTTTCATGCCAAACAACACCGCTCCTGACGGCAGCGTGACTAAAGCATTGGTTGGACTGACAGCATTGTCTGAGGAGATGACGGAAAATGCAGGGATAGATAATCCATTCACCAAATGTCTAGAGAGCATGTTTGGTGAATGGAGTGACATGTTACAATCAATCCTTATATCATTAGCAGTAATGATTGCAATTATAGCTACGTGTGGTTGTTGTATTCCATGCATTAGAGGGTTGTCTTAAAGACTCATAGAGAACGCCATGACTAAAACTATGCTGTACACACAAGTTCCTAATGATGACAACAATGACAGTACAAATGCAAATTATGAATTTATGATCGAACCAAATCAGGAGGATTTTAATGATCAAACCCCTGTTCAGGATATGCTCAAGATGGCAGGTTCAGATGTCGATCTCAACTTTGCTGGAGTCTGATGGCCAAAAACGAAAGTTGACGCAAACCACACCAACGGAAATTACGACAATGACACAAAAGTTTAATTAGATAACAAGTTTTGATGATGACGATGGCGTCCTCCGCTCCATCTGACGACTGGACAGTTGAAATCGGATGCTAAAGGCAATGCACGGGCCGGGGCATGTCTTCAGCAGCTGTCCATTCCCATATTACCCACTCAGTTATTCATGTAAAGGGTAGAGATAAAATAGATTTTGTGTCCATCAGTTTCTGATGATAAGGGCATTGAAGTTCTGACTTGAAGGTTTTTGACCCCATTTTTGTCAACGTAGCTATCCGGATTTTAAGTCTGATTTGAAAGAGAGGCTATATTTCTGTGGTTGGATTGTCTGATAATTTTACAAATTATATTCACAGCTGGATTGCGTCTGAATGATGTATCAGGACTGTATCCGAACCTTATTATCAGGGTTAGGGTTAGGTTTGGTTTAGGGCTAGTAAAAGTTATCTTGATGGTGCCTCCGCTTCGTCCAACAACTGGACAAGAATATAAATAGTAGACCGCAGTATTTGAAACTACGCACCCCAACAGATTTCTAGTCCATCACCTTAAGCACTTGGCCACAGCAACATAGTTTGCGGTTTTAAAGTGCAAGAATATTCCAATGAAATGAGGAAGAAGCTTTAATATGTAATTGACAGCTGGAGATATTTTAAGGAGAGACGACTGTAACAAATTCAAACATCATCAAGAAAAGGTCATTTTTGCCAAAGGTGGTGGACAGGATCTGATTCCGCATGGGGACAATTGGATAGAAATCTAGCCCTGCCATGACCACTCAACAACAACCACATTGTTTGTGGGGTTAAAATGCAAGGACATTTTGACCAAATCAGGAAGAAGCTGCAACAAGACAAAGTATTGGGTTGTTTTTTTTTGGGAGACAACAACGCAATAAATTAAGACATCATGGAAGCAAGGATAGATTTGTGAATTGTAGTCGGCCCTGTAGTTGAACCTGTTGGGGGACACCCCAATGGGTCCATCGCCTTATCAACTCGGATGTTAAATACATGGATAGTCAATTTAAAACGCCATGAGGAAGATGCTCAAAAAATTTATTTGTCTTCTGGAGATATTTTCAGGAGACACTCAGCGCAATGAATTCAAACATAAATAACTGCAGAGGCTGCAAAAACATACTTAACTTTGAAATATTTACATCAGAATCTGGCACACAGAATTTCAAGACATTTAGAGTTAGAACAATCTCATGAATCGTAATCTGCAGGATTTTAACCCCCTTGGTGCTGCTGCTGCCAGTCGCAAGAGGGCTGGTGCTGGGGCCGCCTGTTAGACCACTGGTGGCCCCAGGGCACCTCTGGGCAGCACTTCCGTGTCCCTTCCCTGTGCCGGAGCCCCACATTGGGCACCACTGTCGCAGTTTCACCACCACACGCCACCCAAGTGACGGTGTTCAGGGACCTATGGCACAGATTACGTTTGGTTGATAGCACCAGTTTATTGTAGAGCTGAGGCTAGGCGGAACTAGCCAAGAGCAGATGAAACATGTTATGACACAGGGCTCCTATTGTGACTGAGTGTGTGGACGGGGTTTTTAAACCGAATGCTCGTTAGCCCAACAATGAGCATCAGGTGTGGCTACTTAAACCATCCCATCCACAGAGATATTTCCAGGAGACACTTGCGCAAAAATTCAAACATCATGAAAGCAGTGACATCCCTGATCATCGTAGTCAGCAGGATTTTAATTTGCACTGGGAAACCCCAATGGAGTTGTCCACCGCCTTAACCACGTGGCCACGACTACATATTGTGGTTTGAAAATGCAAGGAAATTCATATCAAATGAGGAAGAAGCTGCAAAATGGTACTTGACTTTTGGACATATTTTGAGAAAAAACTGGCACATAGAATAAAAATAGGTTTAGAGATAGGCCAACAGTACAAATCGTAGTTGGAAGGATTTTAAATGACTCAGGGACACCCCATTGGATTTCTAGACCATCGCTTTAACCACTCTCTTTAAAATAAAAGGAAATAGACACTTTGTGTTGTTCACTCGTATTCCTGTATCTGAATTACTGCATGGAGGTGTGGGGTAACGTGTACAAAAGCACATTACATTCATTCTGCATACAACAAAAAAGAGCTATAAGGATCGTTAACAATGTAGGATATTGTGACTATGGTAACACGCTGTATTTAAAAGTCACAGACTTTGAAGTTCATAGATCTGGTAGAATTTATTACTGCACAAATGAAGCAAGAAATAATTTACTTCTTGATAACACCCAAAAATGTTCTTTGATAGAGAGGGGAAACTCAACAAATATGTCGTTATCATAGCGACGGAAGTGAACCACGTCATGTGTCAGGCAAATATGATTCTGAAGAGGCATCAATTGCATGTTCCTTGGGGTGTGTATATTTTGTCCTCAAAATGTAAGTACTGTTATACTTCCATAATATCCCCTTTTGTGATGCAATGATCTTAAAAAATGGAGATCAGACATGTCTTCTACGATCTGGTGGATCATCCGTGCACTGCAGAGACAGTAGAGGGGCTTTCAATCCTTAAACCAAAATTTCTTGACTTTAATTAACGATTTGTTTTGCAAGGAAGGCTTTGCTAAAATGTTATCGCCACAATAACAATTATATTGTGACTCATATTTCAAGATAAATATCTTCTGGTTTGGGGCAACTTATAATTGATTAACATCCCATAGCTTATTATTTTTAAGACTGTGTTGTGAAAATGTGTGTATCAAATGTGAAACACCACATATATAAGATAATGTATCTGTAAAACCCTCAATGGCGATTGTATTGCATTTCATGGTGCAATGTGCATTATGCCTACCAAAATGCTAAATACATTGTTTTGATTAATTCACAAATTAAAGCTCTGCACAGGCAATCATTTCTCACATTTTTTCTGAGAAGAAGAAGTCTATATTACCCTAAACAATAACAGAAACTATGTTTTTGTCTCCCAAAATGAGGAATAAAAAAGGTTGCTGTTGAAATTAACCTGGTGTTGTTTGGGTGTGAGAGTTGTTGACTATATAGGAAGGTGATCACAACAATTTAAAATAGAACACTAAATGCAACAACTTCCTTGACTGAAATTAATTGAATAAATATAAATATATCAATAAATATATTGAATAAATATATATATGAATAATAATAAATATTATTCATATAAATATATATGAATAAATATATAATAAATATTAAACAGAGATCTGTGATGTTCTTTCCAGTTTTCAATTGTATTCCTATTTTTGATTGATTGGGAATTATTGATAGAGATTAATGTGTAGGGTTTATTATATACTCCAAAATATATTTATTTTTGTTGATTTTTTCAGTAATTATAAATTGCCGTTTTTCTTATCACTATAGGACTGATCATTAGTGCCAATGTTGTAACATAGGTGACAGGCAAATCTGAATCGATGAATTCAAGTTCTTTTAACACTCGAACCGCCACACCCAGACTTTTCCTAAAATTGTGTTATGTAGCATCCCCTATTGCTAAAAACAGTAAGGATAAAACCAGATTTAAAATATGGGCAATGGGCATGGCCAGCAGGTAAAATTTACCCGCTATAGAATATAGCTATTTTCGAGAAGTTAATTTTGCATGTTTAAAGTCAATATGGTCAAAAGAAAGAGATTCATGGATGCCACACAAGAATCATTAGAAATGATTACTGCCATGAATGACAAAAAGTCTGATGGTGGGGAGGTGTCAGGACTGAGCGACGTGTCATGGGTTGACTCATCTGACATGTCATCTGACAGCGATTAACCCCTGAGAAAAGTGAGGGTGAAAAAAGAGCATGTACTTATTGTCGATTACAGTGTATGACATACAGCTATTGCAACCAGTCTAAAGAAAAAAAACCCCAAACTTGTTTTTTTATTTTTAAGATCACAAGACGCCACCACATCCGGGAGGGCGAAACTGGCCCTCACGGTCACAGAGTACAGAGCACTTTAATATTTAATCGCTGTAAAAGTCTTTGCTCACTCAACTGTGCCTATTTTGTTCTTTCTTTTAAAGATGGTGTCTCCGTGGCTGTCGAGGCGGCCCCCTGCACCTGCAGGCACCCAGGTATTACTCAATGCTATAACTTAAACGTACAGTATATATACTGTTTGCCTTACTGTTCATAGACTTCTTAGACACACTTTATATTTTGAATTTCAGAGAAGAGTAAAGCAGAACGAACGATGATGAGTTCATCCAGGATGTTGTGGAGGCCTGCGGGGAGGCTTTGCCATTTTAATAATAATAATAATAATGACAATAATAATAATAATAATTATAATAATAATAATAGCTGCAGCCAGCAATACACAGGGTCCAGTTTAGTCATTTTGGTATGTATTACAGTTTTCCAGTTTCTGTGAAACGCGGCACAAGTTACAAAAGTTACAAACACAGTGGACTTGCGTCTGGGAAAAATGGATGAGAAAAGGACTGTTAAAAGTACTGGACAGAGGTAGGAGGAAGTGAGCTGCAAGAGGGTTGGAGCATACTGAGGGAAATTTCTGGAAGAGATTCCATCTGCATGCGCTTTGCTGATGACGTGTGAATATGTGTGTGTGGCTAACCCCACCCAGGATCCACTGCTCTGTCACGACACAGCGACATCATAATTAAATCATAGTAGTTCTACCCACTCCAAACTACACACATTTAGCATAAGATAAAAGTGCTGATTATTAACTAATACCCACATATAACCATGACAAACTTACAACTGACTGAACCCGACTGAACCCACCTGACCCCAACTAAACCACCAGAACCGTCTCGCCCGCTACCCGACATCCCTTGAAAAGGAAAAAGCAGCTCAACATCCGCCTGAGTACAAACCCCTCCATCAGTTCCAACATGGGGACTGGGTCCTCGTAAAGAACCTACGACGGTCATCTTGGCACAATCCCCGTTTCCTGGGAACGCTCAAAGTCTTTCTTGTCACCAACAACGCCCTCAAGGTCAAAGGCCATGCCTCCTGGGTTCACGCCTCCCACAGTAAGAAAGTTCCCCCATCCCCTCGAGCTACTCGTTGAGAAGACAACGTGAGCGTACACCGAACGCTGCTCACCCTGCAACTGCAATGGAACCACATCAACCACACCTGCGGCCATGGCACTCTTTTCACCTTACAGGGTTTTGTTGCCTACGCGGCACTGTTTGTTTCCTACTCACCATTGCTATAATTGTTGTTGTCCCCATATACATTTTCCATGATCATACTTTACTTCACATACTTTACTGTCCTGAGAATATAACTGCCCCAATCACAGTTAATAAAATATATGTTCCCGGCAGTACGACACATAGCACTGACTCAGCTCCCGGCCTTAATGGCACTCGTCTACCAAACGGTGTTTTCTGGTTATGTGGCCATAGTGCATACACCCATCTCCCAGTTGGCTGGAATAGCATTTGCACCCCGGCCAATCACACCTTTATCGTCCCAGTTTTCCACAACTGGAATCTTGGTCTCCCCCTTATGCAGGCCTTGACGACAATTTATACACCACCTCCTCACATGACACCTGAGTTTAATACCACACATGACGGACTCTATTGAATCTTCGTGAATTTGTTGTGTTAATGTTTTTTTTTTCTGGTTTGTTTTCAGAAATATATCTATACAGCTACTCAGAGAGCTTCTCCTTAGCACCTCTCTGATCAGACCCTTGTACAATTAAAACCAACGTCTGAAGACCTCAGATGACCTTCAGCGAGTTAGAAGAAGACAACATTGCAAGAAAAAGATAGTATACCATCTTTAATTCTTTCAAGACAGAAGTATAGGACATGCTTTTTGATTAAGCATTTTGAACGTCCACTATCTTTCAGGGGTAAAAGTCAGAACTGCGTGTGTGCCTGTGTGTGTGCCTGTGTGTGTGTGTGTGTGTGTGTGGGTATGTGTGTGTGTTTATGTGTGTGTGTGTGTGTGTGTGTGTTTATGTGTGTGTGTGTGTGTGTGTGTGTGTATGTATGGGTGGCTTAGGTTTCTTTTTGATCATTGGGGGGGACACATTAAGTGGGGTGTAGAAAATAATTAAAAGCAAAAAATAAACTTAAAGGATTTTAATGAAATATATAATATGATTCATAATTAGCATTGTTTAAACCGGATTGTACACCTAGAACACCAAGCTGTGTATTTATAAATACTATAATCAATGAATAAAAAAAGCACAATGTGGATATAAAAAATCTAATTTCTGAGACAAAATACGTAAAAAAAATCACAAGCTTAAGGACACAAACTACTGCTTTGGATGTGCAGTGTGACGGTTCTGAAACTTGATTCTGATTTGATGAAAAACTCGGGTCAGCGCTGACCAATCAGATCGTTCCAGCAAGGATTTATTTCAGCGCTGTAGAACGACCGGATCACCTTCTACTCGTTAGAAGCCGTCGTGATCATGTCTGGAAGAGGCAAACAAGGCGGCAAAGCCAGAGCCAAGGCAAAGACGCGCTCTTCCCGTGCCTCTCCAGTTCCCTGTCGGCCGCGTTCACAGGCTGCTGTGCAAAGGCAACTACGCCCGGCGCGTCGGTGCCGGCTCTTCCGTCTACCTGGCGGCCGTGCTGGAGTAACCGCTGAGATATTGGAGTTGGCTGGAAACGCTGCCCGTGGCAACAAGAAGATCTGCATCATCCCCCGTCACCTGCAGCTGGCTGTTCGCAACAACGAGGAGCTCAACAAGCTCCGGGGTGGAGTGACCATCGTTCAGGGCGTCGTCCTGCCCAACATCCAGGCTTTTCTGCTCCCAAAGAAGACTGAGAAAGCTGCCAAGTCAAAGTAAATCTGCTGGATCACTTCCCAAATACAACCCAAAGGTTATTTTAAGAGCCACCCACATCTTTGTAGAGAGTAAATCTTGTGAATCTACTTAACTTTCCTATAAATCAAGTTACGGTTATTGTCATACACCACATCAACATCACATAATCCAGCTCGCTTGTAAACTCAATAACTGCAATTCCTCGACACCAATAACAGCCATTCTGTTGAATAGTATTGTAATATTGACATCATTCATATAATAAGTATTTGTTTAAGCAGAGTTAAAAAAAAATTAAGATTCAATGCCATTGCTTACTGTCCGAATAACACCAGCTGCCCAGCACTGGACCAATCCGGTAACAGCGCGCGGTGCGTCATTACTGAGATTTGGAGATTTTATCTTTGGAGTGCTGTGTAACTTTGCTAAAAGCTTCCAAAATATCCCATTTATAAGTTGAATATTTACATTGCAATGCACCTATTTCACTCTTTGTTTTTGTAAACATTGAGGTGTCTGAATGAGGGCCCTGGGTTTTCAAGAATCAGAGCCCATTGTATAGTGATTGTATGGTATACTTATTAACGTATGTTACTTTTAATTTATTGCATCCATGTCATACGGAGAACGAAAATAACAACGTGTCTTTTCAGAGGCCCTATGGGAGAGGAAATGTGTTGATGCCTCCAGCCTGGCCAGAGGAGGAAATGTGTAGATTTATATTGGACCAGTGCTGAACTGTGACCTATGCATTGTGACCAGATGGGCTACATGATCCCCGTAGTAGTATAAAGGAAAGTGTTTTACTTCTTCCCCGAGAGAACACTTCCAGCTTTGTTCTCTCCTGGATGTCCTAGGCCAGTCTTGTTTGATGCTGATTTGTGTAATAAAACTATTATGTGAATCAAGTCAGCATCAGTGGTCACTCCTTCTTCATCAACACATCAAAATCATCCAGAAACTACAAAGTGGCGTCAAGAACCAGGATGTGTTGGGCCTCATCTGCCACTGCTGCCCCGCTTCAGAAGATACCACTTAATGCCTCAAAGGTGAGGTTTTACTTACGATACAAGCTGTTATTTGGTCTGAAGCGGTTGTGATTTGTGCAGATAGGCTGCACTAACAACAGCAGATTGTGCGGAGATTAGAGATGATGTGTTGATGTGTGAAGTGAGTTTCCATCTAAACCGAGGTTTATTAAGTTGTAAAAGACGTAAATAAGGGGAATAAGAGAATAATAAACGAAGAAAAAGAGAATTAAGTTGAAATAGAGAATAGAGACGAGAGAAATAAAATATGAAGTTAAAAGTAAAAGTTAAAGGCTTAAAAGATGTGGAGAAAGTTGAAGTAAAAAGTAACTGTAGAATGGCAGAACTAGTAGCCAAAAGTTGGCTACTAGACATGTGTTAAAAAACCATGCAAGATTAACGAAGACGGCCCGTATCTCCTTAAACAGTAAGACATGTGTCCATTAAATGCTGCGTGAAAGTTGGCCGAATGAAAATATAATATAATCAAATCTAGGTAGGAAAAACAAAGAGGAAATAACCCTGGCCAGGGGTATCTTTTTCTTTTTTTGTGTGTGTGAGTGTGAAAGTGCCTCAGCTACAGATGTGTAAAGAGCTTTGTGTATTTTTTTGTGTATGTGTAAGTGATATATTACATTACATTACGTCATTTAGCAGACGCTTTTATCCAAAGCGACTTACAATTGTTCAAACACCGACGGACGCAGCCATCAGGAGCAATTAGGGGTTAATTATCTTGCTCAAGGACACTACAGCATGCTAGCAGGAGGAGCCTGGGATCGAACCAGCAAACTTTAGATCACTAGACCACCAGCTCTCAGCAGTTGAATAATACATAAAGAGAAACATTTCTTGCCCCTCGAGTGATAAACATATATGAGCCTGTTTACAGACTTTGTAAAGTTGATAATAAAGATTATGGGCCTTTCTTTAAGGACGTTTGATAAATATTTGAGCCTTTTTCTTTAAGGACGTTTGATAAATATATATGAGCCTTTTTTCCAAGGACGGTTGTACATTTGATAAAGGATATGAACCTTTACAGGACTTTATATATTTGATAACAAAATGAGCCTTCTGAAGGACTAGAGCCACAGTCTGCCTAAACATACATGTACACATTCAGAAAAGGAAAGAAAATCTCCTGCTCTCAATTGGAAGAAGGATTTGTGAATTGTTTGAGGAGTGTGTGGGTTTTTTCTTTTTCTTTTAATGCTTGGGGTGTGTGTGGCGGTGATTTCTGTGAGTCCTGTCTGGTTAAAAGAGCAGATAGTCTTGTTGGGGTGAAGGGAGACGCTGTTTTTTTATGCAAGAAAAGAGGTTTCGTGTTTCGGCTGCTGGGTGAGAAAAACAGCTATGGTTTATGACTGTGCGTAACTGCAGTGAGCTGGGCTGTTCCTATGGGAGCCAAAACAGGATGTTCACTCGCTGACGACCAGTCCATACTGGAAGCTTTTGCTAAATTTAAGAGGCGGAGCAAGGGGTGGTGCTTCATACAGAATGGAACTTAATTAACTTCTCTTGACAGGATGGGCTGTGTTGAGACCCCCCCCTCCTCCTTTCTCTCAGTAGTTAGAAGAAAAAATAATAAGATAAATTAAATTAAATAGATAAATAGAATAAAAATAATAAAATAAAATAAAAATAAATAGATGAATAGAATAAAAATAACGAATTAAAGGTGATATCAGATTGACTAATATACTCTTGGACTTTTAATACATTGCACGATTAAAGGTACCCATTGCTTTATTTCAAGTGCACGCGAAATAATAAAGTTGATAATGTATGTCACACTGAATTGTATTACAGTGTGTATAACAATTTAGAGTGAGCCTAAGACACTGAACTCTTTTGTTGTTCTTTTTCTTTTTTCTTTCTTCCTCTCTTGTACTATGCTGAGTGAAAGGTGGGGGAAAGACAGAGAAGATGGAATGAGTCTGAATTGAATCATCCAAAGGGCAGATGACAACACATCTGGCAGATCTTCACAGACACTGAGGCTTGCGGATGACAACGTTTTGGAATCCTGAATCCAGTTGAACCAGTTAAAGGCCAGTACATTTTTTCGACAACCTCTTTCAACAGACCTCACCTGCATTTACCTAAATGTCTATTCATTTAGTTATAATATACGTGTTTAGCTTGTTTTCACCGATAGGTTTGTAGTAGTTATTTTTCATACATTGCATTTGCAATTATTAAGTGAGAGACTTGACAATGGACTGACTAGTTAAGGCATTTGCCTAATAAATACAGTATTATCGATTGATTGATTGATTGATTGATCACATGTGGAAAAGCTGATTTGATTTAAATACTGTGAGTGCTGTGAATATTGGTTTCATTATCTGAGTATGGTTTATCTTGGCTGTTTTGGGAGTGAACATTGATGTAATTTTGATAATTTTACATAAATGAGTGTGATCAGATGCATCAGATGGTGAACAAGTGAATTGGCTTTCACAAGTGGTAAGCGATTTGGTCTCCTTTGTGGTTGGCAAATTCAGCTGTTTTTGGTTGAGTGTGATTACACGATGCTTTATAAACACATTTTTAAATGAGTCAATTCAATTTACAATAAAAGAAAAATAAGAGGGTCATTACGATGTCAAAAATGGATACTAAAATTACAAAAGTAATCACTCCTATTGATGTAGAGCGAAAGAATAATCCCCTTATTAAAGATATTCCAAAATATCAGGAAAATAGAGCAAGCGTTAGACTGACATTGAACAACCATGGCCAGTTGAAGGAACTCTTAACCCGGATGTGATTAAAACAATGCAGGTGCTTGTGTCCACATATGAAGTAAATCAAAAGAAAGGCAAGAAAGGAAAGAGATGCACGGAGAAAAGACAAACAGAATTTGGCATTCTGCAGCTGTTCGTATAGGAGGGACAGACATGGTTCGAAGCTGCAATGGAAAAAAGAGAACAAAGTAGACAAGAAATAAAGAAAAATTAAAAGGATACAGAAAATTGATGGAGAAGATTCCGCACCCTTCTCACGTACAGCATCTGTACAGAAGCCCCCGCCTTATGAGTAGGAGGTGAAGTGCACTGATGTTTATCCCAAGCTCCCAGTGATTACACAGGAGGGCAACTATCTCTTCAAAGATGAGGATGAACAAATAATAGAGATGGGCAAGGCTAAACAACCTTAAAGATGTACACGAGCTCCCACAGTACAAAGAAGAGGAACAGGACCAGGAGACTCTCAGAAAACTCAACCAAATACAGTTGGTGGATAATAATAAGAAGAAAAAGAAACAAGCTGTGGTAATGCAGAGCCAATCACAACTAAATCAATTACCACCTCAACCACAGCAAGGAAAGATTCAGGTTCTACCACCTGTGGTCCTCACTGTCTCCTTTCCACAGACAGTTTTTGACCAACCGCAAACATGGAGAGTGCCACATGTGACTTTAATGGTGGCTGAAGGATTTGTGCAAAAGCATATAGGAGAAATGATGTCAGAAGCTGAGGAAGCCATTTTTTCACCAATAAAGGAGAATCTTGCTATCTGGATAAGTGAAGAGCATTAGTTCATGAAAATCATGATTTCAGCTCAAGGGCAAGGACAACCACAAGTGATACAGAGGACACATGAGTCAATGTTCAGCGCTAAATTGGACTCAGACAGTATGAGAAAGGAGATGCTGCAACAAATTCCAGAATGTTTGTGGTCACATAGTACTGACATCGGACTTGTGAAGTCAGCCCAACCGGTGAGAGTTGAACTGAGACCAGGAACCAAACCGACTTGGAAGAACAAATACCCACTAAAGGAGGAGGCAATCAAAGGGATTGAACTACAAATTGAAGTACTGTTAAAAGCAGGTGTAGTGGAAATATGTTTGGATCCTCAGACAAATACGACTATATTGCCTTTAAAGAAACCAGATAAGTCCTATCGCTTGGTACATGATTTAAGAGCGATAAATGAAGTGGTGCAGGATTTTCCAGCAGATGTACCAGATCCACATGCCTTGCTAGCCCAAATTCCTCCAGAGGCTACACACTTCACAGTGTTGGATTTGTGTGGAGCATTTTTCTATGTTCTATTTAGCGAAGAAAGTCAAGGGTTGTTTGGATCCACATACAAAGGACAAACCTTCAAAAACAAGAGTCTCCCCCAAGGATTCCAACATAGCCCACACATTTTCAATAAAGTGTTGCAGGATGACTTGGCTGGGATTGATCAAATCTTGAAAAGTACTGTCAGTATGTGGACGACATCGTCATCTGTTCACCAGATAAGGAAACGTGCCTTGAGGACTCAATCAAACTGTTACAGCTATTGGCAGACAAAGGACACAAGGCTTCTCAGAAGAAGCTACAGTATTGTCAAGAAAAGTTATTTATTTGGGTCAAACAATAACCAATGGACACAGACGCATCTCTGAGAATCATTTGGAAGCCATTCGAAAGACACCAAAGCCTTGAACAGTCAGAGAGATGATGATGTTTCTCGGTATTGCGGGATATTCTTCAGCTTGGGCAGAAGATTATGCCTGCCTAACAAGGCCTTTGAGAGCCATGATTAAAGAGACTGGAATGCTCATCACCATTGTAACCTCACCTGGACACAGGAAGGTCTTCTGGCATTTGAAACGATCAAACAGAGGCTACAAGAAGCTCTAGTGCAAGCGCGGCCTGACTACTCTAAGAACTTTTTTCTGTATGTGGCTACGTCCACTGGGGGCAAATATGCATGTGCAGTTCTTTGTCAGACCACTGGTACAGGAACAAGCCCTCAACCTGTTTTGTATTATTCTACTACCTATTCAGAAGTATAATTGGGGCTACCACGGTGCTACAGAGCAATGTTGGGAGTTTATCTAATGCATGATAAAGCATCCTCAGTAACTATGGGTTACCCAGTGACAATTCTTACCCATCATAGTCTCTGAAATCTTTTGAACTTCGGTAAATGTACATTGACTATGTCTAGGCTAAGAGACTATCATGGGCTCTTAGAGCAGGAAGATGTCACCTTAGTATGGTGTGTCACGGTGAATCCGGCTGAGAATTTACCAACACCAGAGGATGGAGAGCCACATGATTGTATTCAGGAAGTAGAGAGATATGCAACGCTCAGATCAGACTTGCAAGCTTTCCCACTGCATGTGTCAGATGTGGAGTATTGGACTGATGGGTCCTGCTATCGAATAGGCGATACATCGAGTGCTGGTTACGCAGTAGTCAAAGCCCAGGGAACTGAATTTGTTGTTGAGAAAGCAGAAGTAATACCACAACCTGCTTCTGCACAGCTTGCTGAGCTTGTGGGCCTGACTGTAGCTTGTCTATTGGCTGAAGGCAAGCGATTGACAATATATACAGATTCTGCTTATGCACATAATGTGTGTCATTTATTTGGATCAGTGTGGAAATATCGAGGATTTAAGAAAACCGATGGTTCTCCGATACAGCATTATGCCCAGATAAGGAAACTGTTGCATGCAATGCTGGATCCAAATGAAATAGCTGTAGCTTAGTGTGCAGCACACAAAATGGACACATTAACGGTCACACAAGATAACAAAGCGGCTGATGAGGCTGCAAAAGCAGTTACAGGAGCAAACCGAGCAGGCAAGGTTCTTCTGGTCACCCATGAAGTGGACCTGGAATATAAATTCACGCTCAGAGATGTGATTGCGATGCAAGAAGAGGCGTCAGCCATAGATAAACAATTATGGTTGGACCGAGGGGCCACACAAGATTCTGCTGGTCTGTTTGAGAAATCATAAAGGATTGATGGCAGCACCCCCCGACCTACTAGGTCTGATGATTCAGGAAGAGTTATGGATGGGTTATCCCATGTTGCTCCTTACCTCCCATGAGGTAAGGAGAAAAAACACGAAAGAGAATGGTTTTTGGTCACCGTAATTGCTTGAGCAAATTGATTATGTCAAAGGCAGATGTACAATCTGTCTTAAAAACAATGTTAGGAGGGGTGTGATGAGTCCACCTGGTCACATTCCAACTCCGACAGGAACTATACGTGAGTTGGTTGTGGATTTTGTTGACATGATAAGATCATTAGGAGGTAAAAGATACATGTTAGTCGTCGTGGATAGATTTTCACGGTGGCCTGAGGCATGTCCAACCAAGCGTAAAGATGCTCAGCCAAGCCAAGTTCTTGTGTCGTAAGGTCATAAGCAGGTGGGGACTTCCAGATCGCATATCCTCAGAATGGGAAAGAGTTTGTGGATAGAGCAGTAAAATTTATTCAGAAAAAAATTGGGAATTAAACAACGCTCAGGATCTGTTTATCATCCACAAAAACAAGTTGTTTGTGAAAAAATAAATGGTGTGCTGAAAAAACCGCATTGTTAAAATTTGTCAACACACAGATCTGAATTGGATAATCATATATTGGAATAATGTTAAGGTATAATGCAAAAGGGAAATTATTATACTGTATTTGATGTTTGTGCAAGATACTGGCTGGTGATTCTTTCTTTCAGGACCAGTCAGAGGATGGCTGTGTCCAGAGATCCTAACAGCCTGATGGACTTGAACACTCAAACATGGACACTCCAAAATGGAGGATGAAAATGGATGGCGGACCCTGAATGAGGACATCATGATCAGGTGTGTCGAGTGAAATATTATTAAAAATGATGGTGTTCAAAAAGCAACAGTTCAATACATACATATGTGTCCTGAATGTTTTTATAATATTAGAGTTTGTTTATTACAATGTAACCTGTATTATTGATGAATATCCTGTACTCTACACTAGATATTTTTAGCAAGACATATTACTTTGATTTGTTATTGTTTTCTTTGAGTTGTCTGTAATAGGATGAAGTGAATAGATTGGGACTTCAGGTATTTTATTTTTTGCTGGTTTTTTTTAGGGACATTGGTGATTTTTTTCTGAGGTTCTAATTGTACGCACTTATATGTAACATCCTATACAGTTTTCTAAACCCTTCGGCTTTTTCTGTTTATGGATTTGTAATACCTTAGGTGGTTGCCTGGGGCAGCGGCACCGTGAGAGAATTTTCCTGTCTTGATTGTTTGCTGGATGCACTAAGAAAGGAAGCTGCCAGATGGGTTTTTCGCTCTCACACTCCACAAATTTACTGTATTGCTACGACTAAGCATGGTCAGAAGGGTATTTTATAATCAATTTTGTTTGTTATTAAGTGATTTATATTAAGCCAATTAACATTTTAAGTTCAATTACTCTTCTCTCTGTCGAGACCTTGTATAGTCTCAAAGGGGGGAATATGAGGTGTTTGAATGAGGGCCCTGGGTTCTCAAGAATCAGAGCCCATTGTATAGTGAATGTATGGTATAATTACTAACGTATGTTACTTTTAATTTATTGCTTCAATGTCATACGGAGAACGAAAATAACGTGTCTATTCAGAGGCCCTATGGGAGAGGAAATGTGTTGATGCCTCCAGCCTGGCCAGAACTGTGACCTATGCATTGTGACCAGGTGGGCGACATGTTCCCCGTACTAGTATAAAGGACAAGTCATTTTTGTAGTTAAGTAGTATTACAGAAAAAAATAAAATAACTTTTATAATGTCCCATCTTACCTCTTGAATCCTAAATCTAGTTTCTCATTCTCTTTTTCAATCAAAAAGGAGCATGTTATTTAAATTGCTCTCATATTAAAACCATTCACTGCATTAGGCACAATATAAGTCTTTTTAATAATCAGATAAAAGTACATTTACGGATACTTATTTTCAAACCTCAGTCTGTGTTCTAGTCCTCGAAAGCAACTGGCACATGTCCACTGTCACTTGCAGATTCTACCCAATCACTTTGAGGGAGTCACAGAGCCTCAACTGCATCAGGAATCTATAAAAAAAAAAAGCAGCACCATCCCATGCGTGTCATTGGTTCCGTGTGTGTCTGCACCGTAATCAGTGTAATCACCAACCCTGTGCTTCAGTCCTGGTGTTAAAGCTTCACAGTGGACGTAGAGGAGGCCACACTGGCCCTACGCTGCAAGTCATACAAACATGCTTTAGTCTTTCTGCTGGAAAATTTAATTCAATAATATCTGAAAAATAAACAATGCAGGTCTACCTCTTTTCAATAAGTTACTATTCTTTTCCTAAGGTATTTTGCCACTTCATTTAAAAATAACTCACAACACAATTTGCATTTTCACTGTGTTCTTTGTTCCTATTGAAGTAGATTCATTTTACGTTTCATTAGTAACATTTCTATCTTGCAGAACTGAGTTATTTGTTTCCAGTGTGATGTTTTTTTTAACAAATCAGATAAGGTCAGATTGAAAACCAAAGTATATGATCCCGATCCATCTACAATTTTAGACTTGACTTAATTATATGAACCACACAAATGTAGAAGACAACTTCACAATATAAAATATAAGGAATTATTCCACAGATGCATTTAATTTCACTAAATATATAATTACACCCTACATACATTTTAAACAGTTTACCATTAAGATGTATTATATAACATATTAGAACTTTGTCTTAATGAGTTCAGTTTGATGACAAACTTGGTTGTTTTTTCCCCCAAGAGCTTGAAGCCTCTGAGGCCAGTCCACAATGATTTACAGCCATCTAGTGGCGGAGATGTGTAACTACATGAAACTTACATAAAGGAAATTAAAGTATTTATTTTAGGACAGTAATGGTTTTTGAAATGGAACTGCAAAATGGTAGGAGGGTGAGGAGGATGAATTTATAAAATAATGCATTTGTGTGTGGAGTATTTAATTTAAAATGGACCAGGGCCTATTTGAGTGAAGTTCTGGTTTGTGTCGTTCTGCAGAAGGCCCAGATCCACTTGGAACGATGCACTACTGCTTCTAGGAGTAGAACAAACAATTTATTGTTGTTAGTAAACGTTTGCGAATCCAAGTTCATAATATTACTAAAAAATATATTTTATAAATAGATACGATGCATTTGCCACAGACCCCTTTTGATCAGATTTAGTCTTTGAGATCCAGAGGAATCATTTTAACTAGTAATCATTTTGATGGGGACCGCTGGAACCTCTTGTGGCAAAATATTTCTTGGAGCTCCTGTGTCTCCATGTAGCTTGTGTTTTATGGAGAAACTCAACCAGATTTCACCAAAGTTCCCTGAGAACAGCACAAGGTTTAGCTCCGTGTAAAAAGATCTCAATTATGGTTTTGAATCCAAATTTGCCACATTCAGCCCAAATTCTTGTTGTTCCAGAGTCTTCCTCGAGTGGTGTGAAGTAGAGGAGCAGAGTGCCAGCCTGCAGATGGTGATGTCATCTTTAATCATAGCCTCATGTCAAGACAAACCAGTGAAGATGATGTCAGAGCCGCTGGAACCAGGAGGACGCTGTGGTGTGACAGGTTCAGACGCTGCCGTCACAGGTTCCAGTCCAAGTTTTCCATCGAAGTCACCGCAGGGATTCATTTGATCGGAGGAGACATCATGTTGCTAAGACTCAGTGGCGTGAAGAGGTAAGTCACTGGGTGAGAGTCTCTGGTTTGTACATTTGAAGGTTTGATTCCCAAGTGAGCTTTTGAATGCTGCCAGTTAAAAGCACCTGGAGAGCTTCTGACATATATGAACCACCCATCACACATCAAACTACAATTGTAAAGAATGAAAACAAATGTGTATTCTTTACACTGAGTCATCATACAGCTGTTTTTTCACAACAGTCTGTGTCACTCACGTGAAAGGTAAACTACAATATTTTTTGTTTAATTATTAAACATTGACTAATTCAAAATGTTATTCAATCCAAAAATTTGAAACATAAGCAAGTTTTTATATAAATATTGAAAATAAATTATTTGAGATCATGTATGGCACATTTGGATTCGGTTGGAAACATTTCAACCAGTTTTTGGCTGATTTTTTGGCTGATTTTTAACACACAAGCTATTTTGCCCCTCGCTTTCCTGTGGGCGATCGACATAGACAGAGACATAGAGAGAGAAAAAGAGACACTTCTGACAAGAAGACTCCACCAGGGTTGCCAGAATAATTTCTAGTTTTCTAGTTTCTGGTTCATTGTCAGAAGTGTATTTTTCTCTCTCTTTCTATGTCTGTCTATGTCGATCACCCACAGGAAAGCGAGGGGCAAAAAAGTGTTTTTAGTGAATTAAATGTTTTCTTCTTCATCAAATGACCTCAAATCATTTTATTTTCACTATTTATATTGAAAATAGTTGTTTTTATTTTTTAGAGTATTTTGAATAGTTTATGTATTATAATAATGCTTGATTGGCAATATATTATGGGGTGCCAAAAAATAAAGTACACTTTGGTTTAATTTTTTCTAGGATCTATATTTTGAATATTCAGGTCACTTTCCTCACATTTGAGACAGAAAAAGATGTAAAACAATGTGAAATATGTCATTGTGAACAATATGTTCATATATCAAAAATAAATGTGAAATGTTACATCTAAATGTAAATACTAAATCAAAATGTTAAAATCTAGAAGAGTCGCTGAATTTAAAGCTACATGTTTATAAAATGTGCGCATATCCCACGCTCCTAATCTCACCTCCTCCCTCAAACAGCACTCACCATGTTTAAATATGTATGAACACACTATCACATCAGGGACGTGCGGTCAGGGGAGGCTGTCATCGTGAAAAGAAAAAAACAACGAGGATAAAATAAAATAAATATTAATATTTCTCTTCTGAGCTGTGCTATAAATGTAATTTATGTACGATTCCAATTATTTCAATCATTTTTATTCTCAAAATTGCTGAATTTGCGTATTTCCTGTTCAATTAGAAGGGAGACGCGCAAGGTGAGGCAGCGAGGGGCGGAGCCTCATCTCAGATTGCACAATCCCTCACAAACTGGGTTGAGCGCATGCGCCTTTTGCTTTCTCACTGTTTGTCACCAATGTCATGTTTGTAGACACGTTTATTGTATGTCCTCACTTTCCATAAATGTATGTGTATAACATATTTAGTCTTGCTAATCTGACATAAAACTGCAGTGAAAAAGCATGAGGTGAGGCAGCCAGTACCTCTGCCTCACTGAAGGGCGCGTGTGCGTCAATAATCTCCATTGAGACCGAGAGACTTTTAAAACTATAGGAAGATAAGGAGGACTTTTACAACAAACTCACAGAGATATTTGTCCAGAATGATAGGAGCATTGACTTAAGTTACAAGCAAAGGTAAGACCATGCATACACTGCATGGTTTTACTGCATGGTCAATACTTTGTATTGAATGAGTGTGTAATCAATTAAATACTATTAGTAATTGAGGAATTGCGATGGCAAATTAAGAACACACGGAGGATGCAGAGCAAATGCGCTCTTTCGTGAGCCGCTATAAAATGAATGTTCTTTCTTGGCCAAATATGTACCTTAACTATGTGTGTGTAAAGAATGCTGATATGAGATATGAAACACAACCAGTAGCCAATGTGCAAGCTGCCAACTGAATGGTGAATTTAAGCTACTCTATTGGGTTCATGTATTTGTAAATCTGACTCTGAAAAAGTCAGAGCCTCACCAGCCACGAACCTCACCGCACGTCACTGCTACATATATGTATGCCCAGTTGTATACATATGTGATAAATAAACATCTTGAACCTTGAATTTTCAATCCAAGAAAATCAGGAAACTAAGTAAACCTAAATCTTTCTCTAATTCCCTGATTCGCCTAATCCCTCCTCTGCATCTCAACGTGCCATCCAGAGCTTCAACTGATTATCAGATTATATTATATATTGCTATATCACAAACCAAATGTATTCCATATTATAATTATTATTATTTCATCATCAAAATGATGAAAAATAAGTGTTATTTTTCTCAGAATTACCAGTTTCTCCAGCCATTTTCCAACCATTGTCTGTATAATGGGCCACTACGCAGCAGGAGGAGAGGCAGATGCCCCCTGCTGGTACCAATACATTTTCCAGCTTGTCTTTAGGACTGAGTTCAGACAATGTTATTCTGGCCTGATTTTCCACTCGCCGAAAGGTTTTTCGAGATCGCCAAGCAAAGCTACAGATTGGAGTAAAATCCTAGCATTCTGCTGTGAGTGACAGGCGTGTGGTATGGACTGCTCACAGTACGATCTGACTGCTCGCCCAGCGTTGGCCGATTGCTCGCAGACGCCGGCGAGATATCAAGCAGTTTTAATATCAGGTTGTGTTGGAATCGAGTGGGGAGTGATCCTATGAGAACAGACATGGAGTGAGGCGGATAGAGGAGTCGAGAAGGAGAGACTGAGAAATTGGAGTTCAGCGGAGCTGCTGCCACAAACACAACATACCTATTTCACTTTTCTTCTCTAGGTTTTCAATATATTTTGTATTTAAATTCTGCTTTTATTCATTTTTTTAAGGGAATCAAGAATATAATAAAATATAATTAAACCAGTCCAGCGCAAGGTATCGCGTCATTTCCGGTGTAACTTCTTGTGTGTGTTTCGTGACAAAATGTAGTTTGGAGACCTGACAGGGATTCCTCCTAGCGAAAGATCTTGTAATGTGTGACGCCCTGTTGCCAAACAGTCATGTAGTTTGCGAACCACAAGAGTGCAAGATTACTGAATACAATACATTAAATTGTGAAGTATAAACACTACAGCCATCCGACAACTTTCAAAGTCATGTAGTTTGCCCATGACATTAGTTGTTTCCAGTGGCGATTGCTGTGTCAAAACGTTAGGAAATATAAAGTATCTCCATTTCTGCGACTCTACGGTCAGAGACAAGTTTGAGACATCCACGCTGCCTGATTTATACACCTCTTTGAGTGAGGCAAAGTATCCAAACACAAGACAACTGGCCCAAAGTAGGTTGGTCCTGTGTGGATCCACCTGCATCTACGAGGAAAACATATGCGTGTTATGCTGAGGATTTCTATGGCAAAAATTATACCAGACTAAAATGAGCTGACAAAGCAGGGAGAACAGCTCCTTAACCATCTGTCTGGAGTTCTTTTTTCCTTGCAACATAAGCCATTTTCAACTCTGCTCTGCGAAGGAACTGCTTCTGCATACTCGTTAGTATAGTGGCCAGTATCCATGTTTGTCACGCTGGAGACCAGTGTTCAATTTCTCGACAGGGAGGGCGAAACAAAATACATTCATGTACAGTTCCTTCTTTTACTCATGCTGGAATCACATTCTCATAAATGGAGGCCCTAAATCCATGGCCATAAATCTAGCCCATCAGCATTAACACTCGGCCACAAGTACATTGTTTGTTGTTGTAAAATGCAAGGACATTTTGACCAAACAAGGAAGAAGCTGCAACAAGATATTTGACTCTTCTTTTTCGTTGGGCTTCTCCCGTTAGGGGTAACCACAGTGTATCATCGTCCTGCCTTACACCAACCGCCTGCATGTCCTCCCTCACCACATCCATAAACCTTATCTTTGGCCTTCCTCTTTTCCTCTTGCCTGGCAGCTCCATCCTCACCATCCTTCTCCCAATGTAACTCTCATCTCTCCTCTACACATGTCCAAACCATCTCAATCTGGCCTTTCTCCCTTTTCCACCAAACTGTCCAACCTGAGCTGTCCCTCTAATGTACTCATTCTTAATCCTGTCCACCCTGGTCACTACCAATAAAAATCTCAACATCCTCAACTCTGCCACCTCGAGTTCCGCCACCTGCCTTTTTGTCAACGCCACCACCTCTAAACCATACAACATAGCTGGTCTCACTACTGCCCTGTAGACCTTCCCCTTCACTCTTGCTGGAAGCCTTTTGTCACGGATCACTTCGGACACTCTTCTCCACCCACTCCACCCTGCCTGTACTCTCTTCTTCACCTCTCTCCCGACTCTCCGCTGCCTTGAATGGTCCACCCCAAGTACTTGAACTCATCCGCCTTCTCCACCTCCACTCCTCTATTCTCAGCTTTTCACGGCCCTCCCTCCCATTCAGACACATGTATTCTGTCTTACTCCTGCTGACCTTCATTCCTCTTCTCTGTAATGCATGCCTCCACTTCTCCAGACTCTCCTCAACCTGCTCTCTACTCTCGCTACAGATCACAATGTCATCCGCGAACATCATATTCCACGAGACTCCTCCCTGATTTCATCTGTTAACCTGCCCATCACCACTGCAAACAAGAAAGGGCTCAGAGCTGATCCTTGAAGCAATCCCACCTCCACTTTGAATGCCTTCGTCAGGCCTACTGCACACTTTACTACTGTCTGACTGCCCTCACACATATCCTGTACCACTCTTACGTACTTCTCTGTCACCCCGACTTCCTCATGCAATGCCACACTTCCTCTCTCGGCACCCTATCATATGCTTTCAATAAATCCAGGAAGACGCAGTGCAACTCCCTCTGGCCTTCCCTGTACTTTTCCATCAGCATTCTTAAAGCAAACATTGCATCTGTAGTACTCTTTCCTGGCATGAAACCATACTGATGCTCGCTGATCCACACCTCTCCTCTTAACCTAGCCTCCACTACCCTTTCCCATAGGTTCATGCTGTGGCTGATTAACTTTATTCCCCTGTAGTTACTCCAGCTCTGTACTCTCTCCCTTATTCTTAGAGATGGGTACCAGTACACCTATTCTCCACTCCTCCGGCATCCTCTCCCTTTCCCGGATGGTGTTAAACAGCCTCGTTAGGAATACCACTGCCATCTCACCTAAACATTTCCATGCTTCCCCAAGTATGTCATCTGGGCCGACTGCCTTTCCACTCTTCATCTTCTTTAATGCTGTTCTCACATCATCGTTGCTAAGTTGCTGCACTTCATGATCCACTATCCCCACATCATCCACTCTTCTCTCCCTCTCATTTTCTTCATTCATCAACTCCTCAAAGTACTCCTTCCACCTTCTCAACACACTCTCCTCACTAGTCAGCACATTCCCATCATTATCCTTCATCACCCTAACCTGCTGCACATACTTCCCAGCTTGGTCCCTTTGTCTTGCCAATCGGTACAAGTCCTTTTCTCCTTCCTTACTGTCCAACCTCTCATACAACTCGTCGTATGCCTTTTCCTTTACCTTTGACACTTCTCTCTTCGCCTTGCACTGCATCAGCTTGTACTCCTGTCTACTTTATTCATCTTTCTGACTATCCCATTTCTTCTTTGCCAACCTCTTCTGCTCTATGCTCTCCTGTACATACTCATTCCACCACCAAGAGGCCTTGTCTTCCCTCCTCTTCCCGCATGATACACCAAGTACCTTCTTGGCCGTCTCCCTCACCACTTCTGCAGTTGTTTCCCAGTCATCTTGTAACTGTTTATTTCCACCTATTGCCTTCCTTACCTCTTCCCTAAAATGCATGCAGCACTCCTCCTTTTTCAACATCCAGCATTTTATCTTTGGCTCTCCTTTCACTCTCTTCCTCCTCTTGGCCTCGAGAGTAATCCTCCAGACCACCATCCATGCTGCCTAGCAACACACTCACCTACCACCACTTTGCAGTCGCTAATCTTTCAGCACCTCATGCATAAGATGTAGTCCACCGTGTGGACCTTCTTCCAGTCTTGTATGTCACGCTGTGTTCCTCCCTCTTCTTGAAATTCACAACAGCCAATTCAATCCATTTGGCGAACTCTATCACCATCTGTCCTTCCACATTCCTCTCCTTGACACCATCCCTAACCATCACCTTCTTGTCATCTATGTCTCTGATCCCATGCCAACATGCCCATTGACATCTGCTCCAACGACCACTCTCACTCCCATGGGGACGCCCTCCACCACTACATCCAACTCACTAAAGAATTCTTCTCTCTCTTCAATCTCACACCCAACTTGGGGAGAATATGCACTGACCACATTCATTATCACCCCATTAATTTCCAGCTTCATGCTCATGACTCTGTCCGACACTCTCTTTACCTCCAAAACATTCTTGACATATTTTTCCTTTCAGACTATCCCTACCCCATTTCTCCTGCCCTCCACTCCATGGTAGAACAGTTTGTACCCGGCTCCGATACTCCTATTCTTACTCCCCTTCCACCTGGTCTCTTGTACACATAGTACATCTACCTTCCTTCTCTCCATCATGTCAGCCAGCTCTCTCTCTTTACTCTTTATATTGCCAACGTTCAAAGTTCCTACTCTCAACCCTACTCTCCTACCCGTCTTCCTCCCCTGCTCTCTCCGGACACACTTCCCCCTCCTCTTCTTCTTTAGCCGACAGTAGCACAATTTCCACTGGCACCCTGTTGGCTGACGGCACCAGTGTGGGTCGTTGTTAACCCAGACCACGACCAATCCGGTATGGAAATCAGATTTGTTGTCTTCATGTTTGATTTGGCATGGTTTTTACGCCGGATGCCCTTCCTGACACAACCCTCTCTATTCATCTGGGCTTGGGACCGGCACTAATGATACACTGGCTTGTGCACCTCCAGTGGCAAGATTCGACAAGATACCACCATACCACCATCAGGGGTTGACCTCTATCTTCCACCCAGCGTCTCTGATGAGCTGGAGGTTCCACCTCACAGAGCACCTATCCACTCCGCATGTTTGCTCCACATGGGCCGCATCCGGGAGGACTGTGCGCAGACGGTCGGCGAGGACCTTAGTCAGAAGCTTGTCGTCAGCACACAGCATGGTCAATGGCCATCAGTTATTAATGTCAGAGACGTCTCCCTTCTTGAAAAGAAGGGAAATCACCCCCATAGCCATCAACAATCCAAGAGCCCCTGCGTGGAGGACCTCGGTCAGCACCTCCAGCACCCCCGGATCAAGCAACCCCCAAAACTTGAGGTAAAACTCAGCTGGCAGACCGTCGATACCCGGGACCTTTCGCTTTCCCATCCTTCAGATGGCACCCTCAATCTCCTCCTGAGTGAGGGGGGTCTCCATAGCCTCTGCCAAGTCAGGGGGCACCCGCTGGATGACACGCTTTAAAAAAGCCTCCCCCGCACAAAAACCCTCAAAGGAATGCCCCCATAAACAATATCCACCCCCAGCACCCTCCCCTGCACCACAACAAAAAACCTCCACCCTTGCACCCCCTATGCCAAAAAGAATACCCATCCCTGAAAAAAGAACATTTCTGTCCTGTTTCACAATGACCTACTTAGGATGCAGGTTAGAATAAAGGTAAACCGGGAAGCTGGTTCTGATGGAATAGCATACAGCTTGTGCCAAAGGCATTTTTGTGGGCAAACTTTCTTTAATTGCTTATCGATTTCAAATGCTTTCATCAAGCTGCGCGCAAGAAGGGATTTCTTGCATTCAAATAAGAGCCCAGTTTCTGTAATACACAGTAAACTTGTTGATGATGGTTAGAATGTGTGATCAGAATTCATATACACGTGTCAGAAGACATTCAGAGTGCAAAGGGAAGAACTAAACTGACGCAGGGTCCACCAGGATTGGAACAAGGATTTTGGACAAATGAACATTAATATCAAACACATAGCTTGAGCTTGTCTCCTGGGCACGTCCGGGAGTTGAACCCGGGACCTTTCGCACCCAAAGCGAGAATCATGCCACTAGAACAACGAGTCAAGCATGGCTGAGGTCGCCTCAAAATCCTAAACGGCAGCCTTAATTTGTTTGGTTGTAGGCAAAATCTCATGAGAGTCAGCTGTCAGTGGTTCATTACCTTGATCCAAACTAGTATAGCTTTTTTTCCCGTGAGATGGCATTGATTCAATCAAGTATATTGTGACAGGCTCACTGTTACTGTAAAATGAACAATTCCGTCCTGTTTCACAATGACCTTCATAAGATGCAGAATCCATCCACAAAAGTAACAGGGGGAATTCACATTCAACACTTCACATTCTCATTGTCTGGACAGAGAACAAAGAAAATGTTAAAAACCCCGAAGGGTTTGGCCTTCTTTTAAATTTGTCTTTCTTGATTTTTTGCCCTTGCTGCAACGGCCAATACTTCCATGACAGCCAAGATCCAAAAAAGTCCAGTATCAAGACTGTATCTGAAACTTTTTATCAGGGTTATGGTTAGGGTAAGCCATTAACTGTAGCTTGGGGGGGGGCAAAAATCACTCACACATGAGCATTGGTGGTTCAGTTGAAGAATTCTCCCACTTTGGAGGCCCAGGTTCAATGCCTGGTCAATGCATTGGTCTGTTGGAGACTGTGCCTTGCAAAAAATGAGGTCATACTCTATTGAAAGCTGACACTGAGATAAGATGGGGTAGTTGCTACATGGAGCTAGTGAGGTCCAAGTCAACTCTCTGGATGCTTGGGTGATTATGCTGTCTGAATGCTTGGGTGATTATGCTGCTGTTGCATAAATGCTCGAGCAAAGTAGACAACTCTCTGGATGCTTGGGTGATTATGCTGCTGTTGCATAAATGCTCGAGCAAAGTAGGCATTTACGATAACATCTACAGAAAAAAGCTTGTCAGAAGCTGCATTTTTACCCACGCCTCCATCTAGGTCTGCCAATCCTTCCAGGACAGCCAAGATCCAAAAAAGTAAATGTCTTCTTGCTCATGGCGTCTTCTTGCATTCACTTTTGACACTGAGGTAAGATGGGGTAGTTGCTACATGGAGCTAGTGCGGTCCAAGTCAACTGTCTGAATGCTTGGGTGATTATGCTGCTGTTGCATAAATGCTCGAGCAAAGTAGACAACTCTCTGGATGCTTGGGTGATTATGCTGCTGTTGCATAAATGCTCGAGCAAAGTAGGCATTTACGATAACATCTACAGAAAAAAGCTTGTCAGAAGCTGCATTTTTACCCACGCCTCCATCTAGGTCTGCCATCTGAACGCAGCGCCGTAAAAATCCCCGAAGGGTTTGGCCTTCTTTTGGATTTTTTGCCCTTGCTACAACGGCCAATCCTTCCAGGACAGCCAAGATCCAAAAAAGTAAATGTCTTCTTGCTCATGGCGTCTTCTTGCATTCACTTTTGACACTGAGGTAAGATGGGGTAGTTGCTACATGGAGCTAGTGCGGTCCAAGTCAACTGTCTGAATGCTTGGGTGATTATGCTGCTGTTGCATAAATGCTCGAGCAAAGTAGACATTTACGATAACATCTACAGAAAAGAGCTTGTCAGAAGGTGGATTTCTACCCACACCTCCATCTGGGACTCCAACGCAGCGCCATAAAAATCCCCGAAGGATTTAGCCTTCTTTCAAATTTGTCTTTCTTGATTTTTTGCACTTTCTGCAACGGCCAATACTTCCAGGACAGCCAAGATCCAAAAAAGTCCAGTATCAGGACCGTATCCGAACCTTTTTAGCAGGGTTATGGTTAGGGTTAACCATTAACTGTAGCTTGGGGGGGGGGGAACAGTTGTGCTTGAGCATTGGTGGTTCAGTGGAAGAATTCTCGCCTTCCCCGTGCAAGGCCAGGGTTTGATTCCCGTCCAATGCAGTCGTCTATTGGAGACTGTGCATAGCAAAAAATGAGGTCATGCAACTTTGACAACTGACACTGAGATAAGATGGGGTAGTTGTTACATGGAGAAAGTACAACATATGTTATCAAACATCTTACAAACGCCACCCTCCTTAGCCAGCAACATATCCAATGCCATTTGATTTTGCCACGTCATCAAACTAGTTTAATCCAATTGCTCTGCCAGGCCCCTTGTCCCATCCCGAGTATAGTTAATGAATCTTTGTTGGTTGCAGTATATGTAATTTATCCAATCAATATTTTTATTAATGGTTGACCACCAGAAAAGCACAGATTCCTGTCCTGCCGCTAACTGATTGTGAGCTTTGAACTCTGCGGGGACCCCTCGTGGTACTCTGAGAGCGTCAATATATTCTCGATTATCAAACGTTCCTCCAGGGGAATTTCTCCTGTGTCGTTTAAGATTGGTTGTAGTTGGCAGGACATGGTTACTATTGTCACTTACTGGTAGGACATACAAGGGCTTTATCAGCTGTACCGGAGCACAGGTCCCACGCCAACTTGTGGGTAGTAGCGGGTGGAGGGTCTTCCCTCTGCAGAACCACCAGATTTCCCACCCAAGTATTGATCACCCCTTTATCACCCGCAGATACTTTTAAGGTCGTGTTGTAGGACGTCGGTGTTCCCATGTCCGGTCCTGATCCTCCTCTCTGCAGACAGGTAAAGTTACCATCATACGGCGTGAAACATGGGGGTCTAACCTTAGGGGTCACGGGGGAAACAGGTGAGCAACTGTAATACAATTTTACGGGATGGCGGTAGAGGCGTATATTTGTAATACGCACTAAAAACCTTGTAGATCATTATCAGGATTTAAGTGGAATGGTACTGTCCCTAAGTTCGACTTCAGGTTCCGTTGAGGGGGTAGTGGACGTAGGTATACCTTGAAAGTGTCGGGAATGGGGTATCTCGCAAACATACTCCGTACATGTCCCGACTGTTGGTTCCCACAGTGAATTACAGAACATGGGTCAAATTGGACACTAGCTGTTCGTCCTTCCGTAAAGTCTAAAATAATAAAGGGGTTTGCTATTCTTAATTGCGGGTTTACAGCTCTTTTAGGTTGGTGTACATTTCTATCAGATTGGGGGTGTGCAGTTCTATTTACTCGATAGCGCTCCGTCCTATCTGCTGGCATTGGTGGGTTGTTCCCTAGACTCCTGATTCTCATACCATAATATGGGTACCACTATCAGTAGTGATATTGACGTTAATATACAGATGGTTCCCCTAAACCAACATCCCATCCTTCAAAAGGGTGCCACGGTTTTTGACCCATGGTGTCTATTTATCGGAGTCCGTTGGCGTGAAGCAGGTCTTTTTGCAGTGTGTGAGGTGGACCCAGGTCTTTCTCTTAGCGATGCGGATTGCAGTGGGGGTGACAGCAGGACCTGGATGGCTCTTCCCACCAGGGTGTAGACCAACACTTCTTCTTTTGGACCTTGATGCACATCTAATCGCCTGGTTTCACCGGGGTAACACCTTGCGTAACTGGTTCTGTCGAGGGAGAAACTCTTGCCTTAATATCTTTGTTTTTCAACATTTTACTCATATAATCAACAATTGTTTCTGTCAATTCTGTATCATCTCCTTTCATTTGTATGAGAGGTATTCTACAGGGTCTTCCATATAACATTTTAAATGTTAATATGCCTAAGGTACTTAATAGTAAAATATGTAAGCTATGTGCTATTGCTGGGAAACACACAATCCATGTTTTCCCTTTTTCATCCATAGCTTTTCTTAATTTAGATTTGATTGTTCCATTTGTCCTTTATACCAGACCTGCCGATTGTGGATGGTAGCTACAATGAGATTTTAATTGTATGCCAAATATTTCTGATAATTTTCATATGACTTGATTTCCAAAATGTGGACTGTTGTCATAATATATGGTTTCTGGACATCCGAATCTTTGTGCTATTATAGTAGCCAGAGCTTCGGCCACCGTGATAGCATCATTAGTTACTGTTGCTATTATCTCTACCCATTTAGAAAACATTTCTATTATCACTAAACAGTACTTCCTACCTTCTGCTTAATTTACTTCTATAAAATCCATGCATATTGTTTGAAACGGATAGGTAGCCGGTGGGAATGCACCTTTCTTTGGTCGTAATCTGCCCTGTGCTTTTTGTTTGGAGCAAATTAGACATGATGCACAAAAAAATTTAGAGTAATTATGAAATGCATATGTTGTGAACTGGCATTCAACCATATTGACCATCCCGCCTGTTGAGACATTGGTATACCCATGGCTCAAAATAGCCACAAATCTGAAAAGAGATTTAGGAAGAATAGGCTTACCGTTTGGTCATTTCCAAATGCCATTATCTGTTTGTTTCGCTCTTTTCGTTGTCGGGAGCCGTCTCTTGCATGTCTCGTAAAATTTCTTAATCTTTATGTGTCACCGCAGCTTCAGCTGTGTGTGTGTCTGTGTCCGTGTGTGGTCGGGTGGCCGCGAGTTTCGCTTCCTCGTCAGCCAAGCGAATGCCTTGTGAAATGGAATCTGTTCTGTTGGTGTTTGCGGCGCATTTACAGATTGCTACAGCTTTTGGTTGGAGAATTGCGTCTAGTAGTGCTAATATTAGTTCCCAATGTGTAATTGGTATTCCCGTGGATGTGGCCATACCTCTGTTCTTCCACTGTGTCGCGAAGACTTGTAGGGTGGAGAAAGCACACTGACTATCGTAGATGCAGTCATGCGTCTTCCCGTTCCCGGCAGGTGGTAAAAGGGTGGAAGCACTCAGAGTGGTACATCGTTCTATGGTAAGAGGAGGTTGAGATAATAGAACTACCATACACCCGAGATGTCTGGCAAGGGACAGGAATGCAATTTTATTCTGTAAGAGAAGTATTGAGACTGCATGTGGAGCTTTTAACATCAGGGAGTGAAACAACCCTATTGGTGCGGATTGTTGGATCGAAAGGGCTTTTGCTTGCACAGCTTATAGGCACGGTGGTAACGCTCTCGCAATTGTATCTAATCTTGCCGAGTAGTAAGCGATTGGTTTTTCTTTATTTCCAAATGTATTCTTAGTTAGTGGACTTTGCAATTTATTCTAAGTTTTTTTTGACGATTTCTTGGCTTTTTCAATAGTTAATTGTTAATTCTTAGACTTACACTGATTGTCTAACAGTATGCTATTGTAACACCCATTTTTATTGTTAATCTCATGTTTAAAGTTTGTTTTTTATTGTTATTCTACATTTTATCTCATATATTATATTCACTTGGAGGTCAGGTGATGTTTCACCAAAATTGAGCGCAATACAAGATGAGTTTTTCATAATGTTTGCATATAGACTGATAAATACTTGATAAATACTTGTTTTTAGTAGAATAATCCAGGCACTTACAGTATATCATGATGAATGCTCCACATTTACAGAAGGTACAGTAGTCCATGCAGAGAAGAAAATATTAACTGTTGAATTAAATTCAGTGCAGTTCTTTGTGAGACTAAGGCACGCTATATTATTTTTCCTGGCCTACTGTTATCATAGTTTGTACGGGGTAATAGATTTTCTTTTTGTCTCAAAATTATTAATTTCATGTGCTGAGGCAGACTTACAGTATATCCTGATCCTGCAGCCAATAGATATGCACAAGGTTCACACTTTTATAAAAATAAGTTCACAAATATGTCCTAAATAATCCCAGTGGTGATATTTTAATTATTTATTAATTATCATATTTTTTTTAATTTAAGTATTTTATTTTTCTTTAGATATTTTTAAACAGTCTGCATTTTACACAGAAGCAAAACCATCATTATTTTTATCCTCTCCTTCTTTTATTTCAAAAGCGTCACTCACCTCCTTTTTTCTTTTTTTTTGTGCATTGCATCTTTTTGACATGCAGGGCGTGCTCCCTTATGACGCACAAGCCTGCTGCGCCGTGTCCGATTTATTTTTGATTGGTGAGGAAAAAGGATTGTATGACGTACCGCTGCGAGTTATTCTTTTTGGGGTCTCGTCAGATTGGGACTGCCCTGGAGGAGCTGTGGACTGTGGACTGAGACATGGTGGTTCGGAGGAGGTTGGAGGAACTGGAGCGTAGAGCGTTGGATGAGGAGTGAAGACTGGATGTTCAGGACAGGGTGGAGGATGGGGTTGGGGACCCAGAGGAACATACTCATCACCATACTCTCTCCTTTGTTTGTCTTGGCATGAACAAAGAACAGGGTACATGTCAGTCACCTTTGATTTTTTTTTATCTTTTTGTTCGGCTTCTTTTCTCTCTTTCTCCTCCACTGCCTTTCTTCCTCCTTCTTTCGCATTCTGTCTTTAGTGTCCCTTATGTCTTGCCTCTACTTCGGCTAACCACGCTTTCACTTCCTCATACCCATTCTTTCGTCTCTGCTTTTCTCTCCTTTTTGATCTGTCGTCTATCGCTGACAACAACCTTTAAAACTCTTTAAACCTCTAACTTTCCCTTAAAATCGTAATGTTTTTTCCATTTTTCTAAGTACTTTAGATTATTTTGTCCTCTTGTCTGCATATGTTTCATATCTCCTATGTGTTTTACTTTCTCTTGTCCATTACAATAACACGAACAGTTATTTCCAATTTTTATTTTTATTGATTGATTTATTTATTTATTTTTTGTTTTGTTTTATATTTTTACTTATTTTTATTTTTGTTTTCATTATTTTTCAGTGCTTTCATTGATATTTTGTTAATTCAGGACCTGGGGGATGAGTTTAATACGTCCTTCCAAACGACGTCTTTCCGTGTCCCTGACTCCGGAGATTACATTACATTACATTACATTTAGTCATTTAGCAGATGCTTTTATCCAAAGCGACTTACAAGGGAGAATAACATTCAAGCTACATTGCGACAGAGATTAGTGTAACAACAACATTCGTGTAACAATAAATACTGCAAGGTGGTGCAAAGTAATTGTAGGTTAGGACAGGAGGTACTCACTGAAGAGCTGGGTCTTCAGGTGCTTCTTAAAGACAGAGAGGGAGGTCCCCGCTCTGGTCATTTTTGGCAGCTCGTTCCACCAACGTGGAACTACAAATGAGAATAGCCTGGATTGCCGTGGCTGTATGGCCGGCAGAGCCAGGCGACGCTCATTTGACGAGCGCAGCATCCGGGGGGCAACATGTGCTCTTACAAGAGCATTTAAGTAGGTGGGAGCATTCCCAACAATCACTCTGTAGGCAGCATAAGAGACTTGAACTTGATGCGGGCGGCTACAGGTAACCAGTGGAGCTCGATGAGCAGCGGAGTGACATGTGCCCTCTTTGGCTGGTTGAATACCAGTCGCGCCGCCGCATTCTGTATCATCTGTAGTGGCTTCACCGCACAGGCCGGCAAGCCTGTTAAGAGGGCGTTGCAGTAGTCGAGACGGGACATCACCAAGGTTTGTACCAGCAGTTGAGTGGCATATTGGGTCAGGTACGGCCTGACTTTTCGGATGTTGAGCAGTGCGAAGCGGCAGGACCGGGAGATGGCGGCAACATGGTCCGAGAATGTCAGTTGGTCATCAATAATGACACCAAGATTCCTTGCAGCCTTGGTAGGAACAAGAGATAGAAAGTCGATTTTAATATCAATGTTGTGATAAATACCTTGTTTGGCCGGGAAGACCAGCAGTTCCGTTTTCGCCAGATTTAGTTGAAGATGATAATCCTTCATCCATGTGGATATGTCAGCGAGACAATCCGAGATCCGCGTCGAGACAGTAGGGTCGTCGGGCGGGAAGGACAGATAGAGTTGAGTATCATCCGCATAGCAGTGATATGAAAAGCCATGTGAGCGGATGATTGGGCCCAGTGAGGTGGTGTATATGGCAAAGAGGAGGGGTCCTAGCACCGAGCCTTGGGGCACCCCTGTGGTGAGGTTGTGAGGCACAGACAGCTGGCCTCGCCATGTCACACTGAACGAGCGCCCAGTAAGGTAAGATTCGAACCAGGAAAGTGCACTGCCCGTTATGCCCATGCTTGAGAGTATGGACTGGAGTATGCAATGATTGACAGTGTCAAAAGCAGCTGATAAGTCTAGCAGAATGAGAACCGAGGATTTGGCAGCAGCTCTAGCAGTTTTTAAGGCCTCTGTCACAGACAACAGGGCTGTTTCGGTGGAGTGACCACTTTTGAAGCCAGATTGAAGTGTATCAAGAAGGTTGTTTCTTGACAGGTACTCTGTAACCGGTCTAGAGACCGCCCTCTCTAAGGTTTTGGAAAGGAATGGGAGGAGAGAGACCGGCCGATAGTTTTCTACTTGATTGGGATCGAGTGAGGGTTTTTTGAGCAGTGGTGCGACCCGAGCCGCTTTGAAAGCGGAAGGGAAAGTGTCGGAAGTTAGGGAAGAATTAATCACATGTGTGATTGCCGGGGTGATAGTCGGTGACATGGCTTGAAGGATGTTAGATGGGATCGGATCTAGCGGACAGGTAGTAGGACGGCTACATGTTAGTAGTTTAGATACCTCACTTTCAGCGAGGGGGGTGAAACCAGGGAACGATGAGCCTAGGGCTGGAGAAGACAGGTTGTGAGTAAGTTGTTTGGTGAATTGGCTGCTGATGGCTGCCACTTTGTTAGTAAAAAAGGAGGCAAGGCAGTCAGCTGTGAGGTTAGTAGCTGGGGGAGGTGGTGGGGGGTAAAGCAGAGACTTGAAGGTGGCGAATAACTTACGTGTGTCTGTGGCACCGTTGATCTTATCGTTGAAGAAGGCCTTCTTGGCAGCAGTGATGCTGGAAGAGAAGGAGGACAGCAGTGTCTGGTAGCTAGCAAGATCCTCAATTGTTTTGGATTTGTGCCATTTCCTCTCGGCTGCTCTGAGGTCAGTGCGCGTTGTCCGGAGGGTGTCAGTCAGCCAAGGGTGCGACTGGGTTGAACGAGCAGGTCTGGTGGATAGTGGACACAGGCTATCCAGACATGAGCTCAATGTGGAGCAGAGGGAGTCAGTGGCATCATTAACCTGCAGAGAGGAGAAAGTGCCGTGGGGTGGAAGAGAAGAGGAGAGCACAGAGGAGAAGTGGGTGGGAGACAAATTGCGGAGATTGCTGCGGATAGTAACCATGGGTGGGGAGGTGGGGGGTTGTTTTGGTAGCTGGACATTGAAGTGGATGAAGAAGTGGTCAGAGAGATGAAGAGGAGTGACCCATAGGTTGTCCGTGGTACAGCTCCGAGCAAGAATGAGATCAAGCTCTTTGCCAGCCTTGTGAGTCGGTGGAGTCGGGACCTGTCTTAGGTCGAACGAGCGAACCAAAGACAGGAAGTCAGCCGAGCTCGCACTGTCCAAGTGGATGTTCATGTCTCCGAGGACGAGCATGGGACAGTCATGCTCAGGAATTGATGACAGCAGGGTGTCAAGCTCATGTAGGAAGTCACCTAGTTGTCCTGGTGGACGTTAGATGACGACCACATAGGCTTTCACCGGAGCAGTCACCAAGACGGCGTGATATTCAAAGGAGGCAAAGTTGTTTAAAGGCAGCAGTGGATTAAATTTCCATGTGTTGGAAATAAGTAGGCCAGTCCCACCACCACGGCCAGATGGTCTGGATGTGTGGGAGAATGTGTAGTTAGTGGAGAGTGCCGCCGGGGTTGCGCTATCTTCCGGTTTAATCCATGTCTCAGTGAGAGCAAGGAGCTCCAAGGAGAGGTTGGTGTTATGACCAGAAATGAAGTCTGCCTTGTTAACTGCAGATCGACAATTCCACAAGCCATCAGAGAAGGAGGTCTTTGCAGAAGATGTTTGCTGCAGGGACCTGAGGTTACCCGGATTGCATCAGCGTATGGTATAACGGCGCTTTCTGGGTGACCTTGAAGTTGTAGGGATGCGGTTGTAGCACATTTTGTTTGGAGTGAGAGAAAGAAGGCAGGTATGCCTTGTTCAGTGTCCTTGCTTTGGTTGACGTGCAGAGGTAGACGTGCGTCTTCACACGAGAGCGACTACAAATGGGCCAACGCTCGAAGCTAACGCTTCAAGGGCAGGACCATGAATATGTGATAGAATACAGCTGCTCATGTGATTAGGGTTGCACCTGGCTAAGAGCACGCCCACATAAGAGAGGACTTACCTGAATAGGGGGTGTGTCTGGAACACATGCTTGTTGGCAGATCAGCAAATAGCAGTGAAATGTGCAGAGTCAAACCAGTAGTCCAAGTTGCAATACTACAATACGAGCAGTGATACACTACACAGCAACCTGAGCACTAGAGCTCGACTCAGAGTTCAGTTTGTAGTGCAGGGTACTTATCCCTGTTCAGCGGAAGGAGGACACGCCCAGAAAGTTAGACAAAGGGTTTACTGATTAGAGGGAGTTGCTTGGCTCACACCCTTGCTGATGGCTGAGCAGTTATCAGCAGATATGCCGGTACTACCCTGAACCAGCTAGGACAAAGTAAGTGCCAAATAAGACTGAACCAGCAATAATAACAAGAAAAACGACAGCAATGGACAACAACAAACGACAACAATAAAACAGATTTAGTCAGAAATGCACTTCTATTTGACGTGCAGAGGTAGACGTGCGTCTTTACACAGAGCGTCTTCACACGAGAGCGACTACAAATGGGCCAACGCTTGAAGCTAACGCTTCAAGATTACCCTTTAAATACTTGGTTCCCAGAACCAGACTCTTTAGCCTTAATACTTGGTTCCCAGAACCTGGCCTCTCACCCTTTAACCTTTAAACCTCCTAGGTTTATTACCTTACTTTTCCTTTGGGAGGTTAGCACAGAGAAAAAGTATTGTATCTTCTTACCGCTGCGAGTCAGCAGTGATATCAAGGAGATGGATAACCTAGATATTCCCAATTTTGGAAGTCAAGGAGAAACTAATCCTGGAGTCAGTAGACGCACGTTTGTAACCTGATATTCCCTGTCTGTGTGAATCCTTGCTTTTCCTTTAGGTAATTCGTGGACTTTAACTTCAGGCGTTTTCCTACCCGTCTCTTTTCCTCCTTAGTCCTGGCTCCGTCACTGCTCCACTCTCCAGCGGAACCTGACCTCTGTTGCTCAAAACGAACCTTTAACGGTCCGCGGTTAGGTCAGGTCTGATTCTCTGGAGAGAAGAGGAAGATATTGGAGCCCCACATTGGGCGCCAAATTAATGTAAAAGTTAAATTGTTATAAACTTTGTTCGTGGACGGACTGTTACAGTGGAAATCAGAGACATATACTTTATGTTAATAAAGTATTTAATCTTGTACAAGAGTAGCAGTTTCAGCATAGCAGCACAACAGAGTGCTAAAGAGGAAGTGCTCAATTCTTACTGGAGATCTGAGTTTTTTATACAGTTTCCTAGGAGTGGCAAAACTGACGAGTCGTTGAGATGTCAGTCAGCAGACGTCGCGACCCCTCCGCATGGGTCCTGCTGATGAGACAGTTTTGCTGATGGGGGCAATTTCGTTGAGACAGATCATCTGTTGAGGTTCCCTTATCTGATGGTCGAGACATGTTGCCTTTCTCCTTTTCACATTAAGGTACATAAAGTTACTAGTTCATAGTTATTTTTTAAGACATGAACTCTATTTAGCCTTTATAAGAAAAGCAAAGTACACATACCTTGTACAAAAGTTAATGTAAAAAGTACATCAAAACATAGACGTGTAAAATTTTTATAACACTAGTCCAGCTCACTCTGTTGAAACATCATGTCCCCAGCGGGTGTAGAGACCTCATCACTGATTACTACAACAACTTCAGGATGATGGTCTCTTCAGGAGCAACTACATCTAGTTGGCACAAGGAGAGCGGCATCATCACAGGGTCCACTATCTCTGTGACAGTGTTCTCCTTAGCCATGAATATGCTCACCAAGTCAGCTGAGGCAGAGTGCAGAGGGCCCCGGACAAATTCCGGACAATGACAGCCACCCATCAGGGCATTCATGGATGACCTTAGAGTCACGACAGAATCAGTCCCAAGCTGCCGGTGGATTCTGAAGGGACTCGAAAAGCTGGCGGAGTGAGCCTGGATGCGTTTCAAACCTGCCAAATCAAGATCTATGGTGCTGAGGAAAGGAAAGGTGGAGGACAAGTTCCGGTCAACCTGTACTGAGTTGGATGGCTGGCTGAAATCCGTGGATTCAAGATTCAAGATTCAAGATTCAAGATTTTTATTTGTCACATACATATACATACTTTCATACATATATGCAGTGAAATGTAATGCAACGCACCCGGTGATAGCACACAATATGTCCTAGGAAAAAAATAAATAAATAAAAGTAGAAAATTCCTTTCTAATAGACTGACTAACTGACTCCTAAAACGTAAGACAGTAAGTTGAATACTTATGGAATAAGATAAAAATATATAGAATAAAATACAATAAAAAATTTTTGAAATAAAATGTAATAGATAGAAGGAATATGCCTATGTATATACAGATATGTACATTTAAGGTGGCATGTGAATTAAAGTGGCATGTGAATGTGAATGTGAATAGAGTTAGGTAGTGTTTGGGATAATACAGCACAGTATAACAGTACGGCGCAGCAATACGGCATCACGAACAACCCTGAACAGTGACACAGTATGCGGTACAGTATGCCACATACAGTACAGTAGGTAGTGGAGCCTAGTGTATGGCTCAGTTAGGACCCCTGGTGAGGTCAGCGTTGACAGTTCTAATGGCTTGCGGGAAAAAACTCCGTCTCAGTCTCTCTGTTCTCGCTGTGTGACTGCGGAGGCGCTTGCCTGACCGCAGCAGCTGAAACAGTCCGTTGTTGGGGTGATGCGGATCCTTCATGATCCTGCGGGCTCTGCTACTACACCTCCTGGTGTATAGCTCCTGCAAGGGGGAGAGGGTAGTTCCAGTGGTACGTTCAGCTGAACGCACCACCCTCTGCAGGGCCCGCCTGTCCTGGGCAGTACAGTTCCCTGTAGGTCCGGCCTACCTGGAAAATTCAAAGCCTGGGTCTATCAACATGGCATTCTTCCCAGGATCCTGTGGCCCCTCCTCGTCTATGCCGTCCCAATCTCTACAGTCGAGACCTTAGAGAGGAAGGTCATCAACCACCTCCGGAGATGGCTTGGATTACCACGAGCCTGAGCAGCATTGCACTCTATGGGTGCAACAACAAGCTGCAGCTGCCATTCAAATCCTTGGAGGAGAAATGCAAGGTTATGAGAGCCAGAGAGGTGGTGCAGTAGAGGGACTGAAGTGATCTGAAGGTGGCCAAAGCTGGAATCCAAGTGAGGACTGGCAGGAAGTGAAGGATGCTGTGTCACAGGAGGAGACAAGATGAAACAACAGGGAGCATGATGGGATGGGAGAACACAGTTGAGAGGAAGGTGACCTGGACTGAGATCTGGAGAGCCAAGCCTCACTGCATCAGATTCCTCATCCAGGCAGTTTATGATGTGCTCCCAAGCCTGTCTAACATGCACACATGGGGCAGAGCAGAGACACCAGCATGCCCATTGTTTTCCAAGCGAGGAACCCTTGAGCACATCCTCAGCTGCTGCATTACGGTACCAGTGGAGGCATGATAAACGTTTACATTTAGCAGACGCTTTTATCCAAAGTGACTGACAACTATTCAAACACAGACAGACGCGGCCATCAGGAGCAATTAGGGGTTGAGTGTCTTGCTCAAGGACACTACAGCATGCTAGCAGGAGGAGCCTGGGATCTAACCAGCAACCTTTAGATTCCGAGTGTGAAGGAAATTCTTCCGCAATGATCGGTGAGGTTAATCTGCCCGCTACAAGAAGACAAAACTGAGAATATCCAAGATTATTTATTCTGCAGAATAAAGAGAAAGATTCAGTACTGCTCCAAAGCAGCGCTCGGATCAATCTGATATCACAGAGAAAGACAGGAGGCTTTATACAGAAGAAACAGTGTGGTTTGGGTCACATCACTGATGATGTGTCCAGAGGCATCAGCAGGTGTATTTACACAGCGATAGATATATATAAAGAAATGTATGATTATTGAAAAGCCAATTATCATCATCTAACATGAAAGTATGTTAAATGTGACATCAAGGTTTCCACTTATTGTGCACAACATGGAATTTTGACGGTGATAAGCTGAGCATTTCCCTCTCCAAATCCGGGTCATCCTCCATCACTGTAAGACAACATAAAGATTTTTAGAAATGGTCCATGGTGAAAATAATGTAATTCAAAGAGTAATGCACAACTTAATGCATATTATGAGAAAATGTCACAAATTACCATGAATGACTAACGTAAGGGGTCAGCAGAGGTCAGACGCTGGTTTCGAGAGAGACCTGTTTTCTCTCAACAGATACTCCTGCAGACGCTGCATCTTTATACCTGAAGCATACCTTTTCCCCATGATGAATGCTGCATACCCATCAGCCCTCCTGTCCCACACTCCCTTCCAGGTGTCCTTCGCTCTGACACCAAAGCCAAAAAGATTGTTTTCTTCTGACACAGGTGGTGGAGCACTGGACCTCTCAGCCTCATATTTAAGAAGAGACCTTATCTCCTCGAAACTGAGTGCATACTGCTGAAATGAGACAAGACTGTGCTTGCTGGGCCCTTCAACCATAAAGACTCCAGTGTCTGTTCCCTTCTGGGCACTCTTGATCTGGTACATTGTGTACCCTACATCATTTTCAAGAAGCCACATGAAGGATTTGCCCTTATATTTCCAAAACTAGAGAATATACTCCCTGAGCACTTCACTCCGGTCAGTAGAGTCCCCTCCCTGTTGTAAACCACAGTCCAGGCATTCTTTCTGACCACATCCTCTTTGACCGGTGCTGACCTGTCTTGTTTGGACAATTAGGACAAGGACGATTTTTAATTTTTCTTCTCTGAGGGATCCCGCTGCAGAAAGCCCAAGGGCCCC
The DNA here is from genome assembly GCF_960531495.2 of Zeus faber. Classification (NCBI taxonomy): domain Eukaryota; kingdom Metazoa; phylum Chordata; class Actinopteri; order Zeiformes; family Zeidae; genus Zeus; species Zeus faber. Next base: position 49,593 of record NW_028293079.1, on the reverse strand, counting down.
GTTTGGAAGAAAACTTTCACCTTCCCCGGGAAGATTATACGTTGTTTTTGCGACATGTTGATCACTTCTGTACAAACAACAACAAATGATACAACTATTATGCCCAGCAAAAAAGAGAAGTCATTCAGCTTTGTGACATGTAACAACGTCAGATGCTAAAGTAAATGTGGTAGTTAGTACCGGGAGCCAGTAAGGTCCAAGTTAACTGCATGACTGCTTTGTTGAAAATGCAACTGTTGCGTGAATGCTGGCGCAAAGTAGACATTTAGGAGGACATATACTTAAGTATCAGATATCTGCCCTGTGTGTCTTTCTCAACGTTATCCACACGCAAAGTGACATTTTTTTACAATAAACGATGAATAGAAGATCTGCCATTGACGTGTCAGTTTGGCATGTTCAGCATCTGTGAGATGTGTCTCCTGTAATAGAGCTATGTCTATTTCATGATTTTTCAGAAAGTTAAGTACCTTTTTATGTTTGGACAGTTTATTGATGTCATTAGTTTTCCATGTCAAATACCTCAGCGCTACAGTTGTCATCTCACGTATCTATCTTTCCCAAAAGGTAATATAAGATCCAATGAAACCAGTTAGGATATTTAGCCCAGGCCACTGTTTTATCTAAGCCATTCATTTGTATGTCCTGTACCATAGTTGAAGGCAAATATAAAAGTAGAAAGAAAAGAAATATGAAACAAACGAAAAAAACTAAAAAACAAACTAAGGAAAAAGGTCAAACCAAACGCTACATGCCCCCCTTTGACCCCACTTCCTCCCCAACTGAGGAAGTGCAAAAACTTTAGTCTTATTGAGCCTTGTTTTGTTGCTGTCACGACCAGAACTGGGAGGGACCCAAACGCACGACACAGGGAGACGGGAGGCAGGCAAGGGATGTTTATTAGCCGGGACGGTGGAGCTGGCCGGGGGGACCCGGTCGGGTGGGGATGGAGCAGGGCAGGGCAGGGATGTGATGACCAGGAGATGGGGTCCAAGATCCGGGTGGAGAGACGGGGAACCAGGCTGGATGGAGATGGACGGAGAGCCTTGGTCGACGAGCGGAGACAGGCAGGTAAACCAGGCTGGCTGGACTTGGAGAGACAGACTGGGTCCACGAGAGGAGACAAGCGGGTAAGGGGAAGGCGAGACAACAAGACATAAACTAGGAACTAGGAACTAGGAATAGGAACTTGGAAGGGAGCCAATAGCGCTACAACTCAGGGAAAGCTAGTTGACGGTCTGGCAAGGAATGGCTAGGAAGCTGGGGCTAAATACTGTGCAGGTAATTGATCCCAGGTGTGTGCAATTGGGCTTGAGTAGGGAGCTGCAGATGGGGCAAGGGCGGCCTCTAGTGGCGCTGGGAGGCCGTGGGCCTAACAGTTGCAGCTCTAACCCAACATTATTATACATTATTAACTGGTACCAATCCTCCTTAAAACTGAAATAGTGAATTAGCCTAATCCACTTGTCATTTAGCCAAGTTTAGAACAAAAATGGACATTCAGTTGATGCGAAAACACAATTTAAACGTTTTACGAAGTCGGACAATTCCCTATAATAACACCTGGGGAGGCTATTCGGGCAACCCTCCCATTGTGAGAAACCTTGAACATCATAACCAGAGAAAGTAAATTAAAAACCAACTAAGAGTAAAAGAGCAGCATATGGTAGGAGTCTATATGTATATTATAGCTCCTGAGCATCCCTCTGAACACATAATTGATTCTAGAGAGCCACACAAGGCCCACATGGAAATCTAGGCGGCTGATGAATGAGTTGGAGTCTGCTTACTTGATGCAGAGAGCTCATGAGTGTAAACGGCAGGAACAGCTCTGGCAGGAAGTAGACCAACTGAAGAATTGTGAAATTGTTGAGCTGCGCAAGATGCTCAATAATCGCCTAGACCAGGAGATGAGAGCCCTTCGAGGGAGGGTGCATTCCCTTGATGCTGAGAAGCTCCATGCAAGAGAGGGTGGTATCTCTGCAGGACGACGTGGATTTGCTGGAGCTTGCACTCCAACTGCAGCAGCAAGATGGTAAACAGCACCTCCTAACTCTACAGACACAGGCAGACACGGCCCATGAGATGGCTAAATGTCAATCTTCTAAGTTGGCCCAGAGTAACCAGACCTGCAGGATTTTAAATGAAAAGATAATTGCTCAGACAGACTGCCTCGCAAATATAGAGAAAGCAGAGGTAACACTGCAGAAGGAGGTGCACAGACTGGAGTCTGCCCTCCAACAGCAGAGAGAACAGATTCAAAATCAGCTCCTTGCTCTGAGAGAGCTGAAAGAGCTGGCTGAATCTCCTCCGTCTGAGCTGGTCCAGAGGAACCACACATGCAGGTTATTAAACAAGGAGCTTGTTACTCAGGCTGCCTCGCAAAGAAGGGCAGACTGAGGTCTGCCATCCAGCTAGGAATGGGCGATTCCAACATTTTTCCTTTTGATACCATTGGTAAAGTACCTATATGGTACTTTTTCATCGATACCGATACCGATACTTTTTGCACCTTAAAGGGAAATCACATGATTGCACAGTGTTCATTCATAACTTTATTGCAAGGGTAATACGAAATATAAATAAAACTCATTCACATAAACACTTGAAAGAAATGCTTATAACATGATAATGAAATAGATCATTAAGGTAATTAAATAAAAGTGAGATGAAAATAAATATTTTTTGATAATAATAAAATTATATAGATAATATATAAATAATTAGACTTCATATTAATACAAGACTTCATATTAATACAAAATAATTACATTTCTTAAATTGAAACATCAAAACACATCATCACCAACACTAGCAGCATCATCATCATCCTCAACATCAGCAGCAACATCATCATTAACAACAAAATGCAAAATGATAATTTCACTTGTTTAAATTACACTGAAAGAAAATTCAGACGTTGACCTCATTCTGACTTCTCATCATCCCTTGTGTGAATTATGAACGGCACTTGAATTATGAATTATGAACAACACTTGAATTATGAATTATAAACAAAACAACACAATTTAGAACAAATTACAAAAAGGGAAATCAGAATGTGATAACAATTTAATCATTATGCAGCAAAATGTAAAAATGCAGTTTATTTACCGATCTATTTAGATATTTTGTTCTCAGCAAAGATATTTTATTCATCTAAATATTATAATTCATAGCCTGATATATACAGAATTTTTACTTCCAATAATAACATTCTAGAAACAAAACTGTTTGTGAATATTTTATGATACATGCAGTACAAGCATATGAACCTTTACGTTTGTCAACTAAATGAAAGAGTGGTGAAGATGACCTCATCCAAGATTCACGTACCTCAGTTGCATATTTAGGGTAGTTTCATTAAAAATGGTTCATTCAATTTTTTATCACTTTTAACACATTAACTGTCACCTGTACCTGGATATTCTTTGCCTTTCATGAAACTCTCCTGCAATGTCTTCTGATGGACAGCAAGTCGTGCAGGGGACTTTGAGGCTTGCTGGTTGTCTTCAGGGCAATGTTCAGCCTCATTAAAAATGTCAGGGTGCGTTGTCATTAATTGCTTAAGGAGGTTTGTAGTTTCTTGATTAATTTTTTGTGTTGATGAAGAAGGAGTGACCGCTGACTCTGACTTGATTAAAATAATAGATTAATTACAAAAGAACAGCATCAGACCAGACTTGCCTAGGACGTCCAGGAGAGAACCAAGCCGGATGGATTCTCTGCCGAATGAAACTCGGGTGGGCTCTTTTATGCCCAAAGACAACATTTAACATTTGGTTCCCCTACATAGGTCACAGGTCACATTTCACCTTCCTTATCACCGGGACCCCTGGTTATGTGCTCTCTCTCTCGGGACCCCTGGCACCGTCTCTTAGTAATTATTTTATACGATGGGGCTGTCTTGGGACGCCACACATTCCAAGACACCTCATATTTCCCCCCTTTGAGACTACACAAAGTCTCGACAGAGATAAGAATCATTGAACTTACGACAATAATTGGCTTAATAGAATTCACATACTAACAAACAAATGATTACAATGATTATAATATACCCTTATGAACATGCTTAGTCGCGGCAATACAATACATTTGTGGAGGGTAAGAGCGAAAAACCCATCCGGCAGCTTCCTTTCTTAGTTCTTTCAACAAACAATCAAGACAGGAAAATTCTCTCACTGTTCCTCTGCCCCAGGCAACCACCTATTGGACTCCAAATCAATTAACCACGAAGAAGAAGGGTTTAGAAAACTGTACAGGATGTTACATATGAATGCATACATTCAGAACCTCAGAAATAAATCAAAAACTTGTCCAAAGTCAGGCTGGTCGACCCATCGGACCCTCCAATGAACTTGTCCCTGCCTATCATCAATGTCCTTCAAAACCCCGCAAAAAAAAGAAAACACATGAGGTCCCAATATATCCATTACACCCTGTTACAGAAAACTTCAAAGAAAACAATATTAAATCAAAGTAATATGTCTTGCTAAAAATGTAAACAGAAGAGTACAGACTTTTCATCAATAATAAAGGTTACATTGTAATAAACAATCTCCAATATTATCAAAACCTGCATAACACATGTGTACGTATTAAACTGTTGCTTTTTAACACCATCAACTTTTAATGATATTTCACTCGACACTCCTGATCATGATGTCCTCATTCAGGGTCCGTCGTCCATTTCCATCCTCCATTTTTGAATGTCCATGTTTGAGTGTTCAAGTCCATGAGGCTGTTAGGATCTCTGGACACAGCCAACCTCAGACTGGTCCTGAAAGAAAAATTCACCAGCCAGTATCTTGCACACACATCAAATACAGTATAATAATGTCACTTTTGCATTATACCTTAACATTATTCCAATATATGATTAACATTTTCCTTTTCCCCCCCTTTTTCCATGCATTTTCTCAGTCAAAAATAGACTTGAGTATATGATATTAGCTCCTCACTACACATCACTACCCAATTCAGACCTGTATGCTGACAGATTTTGAGAATGCTATTTTTCAGCACACCATTCATTTTTTTCACCAACACCTTGGCTTTGCAGATGATAAACATCTCCTCGACGTTGTTTAATTCCCATTTTTTGCAGAATTAATTTTCCTGTTTTATCCACGAACTCTTTCCCATTATCTAAAGATATGCGATCTGGACGTCCCTACCTGCTTATTACATCACAACACAAGAACTTGGCTTGGCAACTGACTAAGCATCTTTATGCTTAGTCAGTCAGCTTAGTTAGGGACATGATTCAGTCCCCCGTGAAAATCTATCCACTTCCACCAACATGTATCTCTTACCTCCTACTGGTCTTACCATGTCAACAAAATCCACAACCAACTCACACATGGGACCTGTCGGAGTTGGAATGTGACTGGGTGGACTCTTCACACCCCTCCGAACATTGTTTTTAAGACCGATTGTACATCTGCCTATGACATAATCAATTTGCTCAAGCAAGTACGGTGCCCAAAAACCATACTCTTTCGTGATTTTTCATCTTATTTTTCTTCTTACCTTGCAACATGGGCTAACCCATGTGCTTCCTGAATCATCAGACCTAGTAGGTCGGGGGTGCTACCATCAGTCCTTCATGATTTTTCTACAGACCAGTAGACTCTTGTCCTCGGTCCAACCATAATTGTTTATCTATGGCGGACGACACTTCTTTCATCGAGATCACATCTCTGAGCGTAATTTTATCTTCCAAGTCCACTTCATGGGTGACCAGAAGAACCTTGCCTGCTTTGTTTGCTCCTGTTACTGCTTTAGAAGCCTCATCCGCTGCTTTGTTACCTTGAGTAACCCTTGACGTACGTAGCTTCTTCCATAATTTCTCCTATACTGTATGCTTCTGCTCACATCCTTCAGCCACCATTAAAGTCATATGTGGCACACTTTTCTCAGTGTCACGCTCTTTATCAAGATAATCATCAGTGTTTATATAAATAGCTGCTCCTTTACTTCCTCATTCCACCACCAAGAATCCTCTTTTTCCGGCTACTGCCGTTAGGCGGCACCGCAGTGCATTATCTACCTACAATTCTTTCTGTTCTGCTGATCTATAAACCTTCTCTTTGGCCTTCTTCTCCTCATTCTTCTTATCCACCAACTTTATTTTGTTGAGTTTTCTGAGAGTCTCCTGGTCCCGTTCCTTTGGGTCATGCTCCTTTTTCCTCCGCTTTAGCCAACATCCGTCTGACAGCGGGGTCGTATCCTCCAAAAGCTTTGTCAGAGTCACTCACACTCTCTTCTCCTATTTCCAGGTTTCTGACTTGTTGCCTGCTCCCCAAACGGTTCCATCTCTTGGTACTTTTGGAGCTCTGATACATCTTTATGGTTGTTGTAGCCTTGCCCATCTCTATTTTTTGCTCATCCTCATCTTTGAAGAGATAGTTGCCCTCCGTTGTCATCACTGGGAGCAGGGGATAAACATCAGTGAACTTCACCTCCTTCTCATAAGGCGGGGGCTTTCTTACAGATGCTGTATGTGAGAAGGGTACGGTAATCTTCTCCATCAATTTTTCTGCTTCCTTTTCATTTTTCTTTATTTCTTATCTACTTTGTTCTCTTTTTTCTTTTGCAGCTTTGAACCATGTCGGTCCCTCCTTTACAAACAGCTGCAAAATGCTAAGTTCTGTTTGTCTTTTCTCCGTGCGTCTCTTTCCTCTTTTTCCTTTCTTTTGATTTACTTAATATGTGGACACAAGCACCTGCATTGTTTTAATCACATCCAGGTTAAGAGTTCCTTCAGCTGGCCACGGTTGTTCAATGTCAGGCCCCCGCTTGCTCCATTTTCCTGATATTTTTGCAATATCTTTAATAAGGGAATTATTCTTTCGCACTACATCAATAGGAGTGATTACTTTTGTAATTTTTGTATCCATTTATTTTATTGTAAATCAAATTGATTTATTTAAAAAATATTTATAAAGCACCGTGTTATCACACTCAACCAAAAACAACTAAATTTACCAACCCCAAAGGAGACCAATAGCTTTCCACTCATGAAAGCAACTTCACTTGTTCATGATCTGATAAATCTGATAATCAAAATGTCCATCAATGTTCATTCTCAAAACAGCCTCAATCAAGGTAAACCATACTCAGATAATAAAACCAATATTCACAGCCCTCAACTGTATTTAAATCAAATCAGTTTTTCCGCATGTGATCATTCAAATCAATAATGCTCCATTAATTAGGGGGAAGCCTTGATTATTCAGTCTGTTGCCAAGTCTCTTACTAACTTATTGCAAACACAATATAAGAAAAATAACTACTGTAATCCTATATCTGAAGAAAGAAAAAACAACAACACAAGAGTTTAGTGTCTTAAGACCACTCTAAATTCTTATACATACTATAATACATTTCAATGAGACATACATTATCAGCTTTTTTATTTCTCGCGCATTTAAATCTAATGAGTATATTAGTCAATATATTATCACCTCTAGTTAATTATTTTTATTCTTTTTTCCAATTTCATTGATTTTATTTCTATTTATTTTATTTTATTTTATTTTAATATTCATTTTTTTATTTATTTTCTTCTATCATACTTCTTATCAGCCCTCTTGTCAGGGGGAGTCAACCAAGTTCCACTCTGTATGAAGCACCACCCCTTGCTCCACCTCTTAAATTTAGGCACAGCTTCCAGTTTGCTCTGGTCGTCAGCGAGTGATCATCCTGTTTTAGCTCCCCTAGCCTACGCACAGAGTCATAAATCAAAGCTGGTTCCTTGCACTCAGCAGCTGAAACACAAAACCTCTTCTCTTGCATCAAAAGCCCAAATTTTCCTTCTATTTCACCAAGACTATCTGCTCCTTTAACCAACAGGAATCACAGCAAGCACTGTCACACACATTCCAAGCACGAAAAGAAAAAACTCACAGACCAACCAAACAATTCACAAATCCTACTCATAATTCAGAGCAGAAGATTTTCTTTTCTTTTCTGAATGTGTACATGCATGTGTAGGCAGACTGTTTCTGGTGATTCTAGTCCTTCTCTCAAGAAGGCTCATTTTGTTATCAAATATATAAAGTCCTATGAAGGTTTATATCCTTTATCAAATGTATAAAACGTCCTTGAAAGATAAAGGGAGAGAACCGACCTGGATGGATTCTCTGTCGAATTAACTCGGGCGGGCTCTTTTATGCTTGCCTAAAGACAACATTTCCCATTTGGTTCCCCTACATAGGTCACAGGTCACATTTCACCTCCCTAATCACCAGGACCCGTGATGATGTGCTCTCTCTCGGGATCCCTGGCACCGTCTCTTAGTAATTATCTTATACGATGGGGCTGTTTTGGGACGCAACACATTCCAAGACGCCTCAGGTTGCTAGTGTTGCTGCCATGTGGCACCACTTTTTTGCAGACGGAGCACAGGGCATTAAATTTGTCCATGGGAGAAAAATAGCAACACACTACGCTTTTTTTTCTCTCTCGACCATCCATAACTCATTTACAATTCTCTTAAACGTTTCAATGGTATTATTGTTAATGATACATTTTTTAATTGTTCTGGTACCTCTCTGTTGTACAGGAAGAGCAGACATGTCAAAGAAAATGCAACAGTGATCTGAAATAGAGACATCCAGAGTCCAGAGTATGCCCCTAATTGTGGGTGGGTTCAGAAACATGCTGAGTGAGGTCATATAACTCCAATAGGCTAATGAAGGGTTGAGCATCTGGGTCTATTTGATTGTCAACAGGAATATTAAAATCACCTGAGATTATTACACCATCATAATCAGTGGAGACCTTGGACAGTAGCTCAGAGTATTCATCAAGAAAGGCACATTTAGATTTTGGTGACCGATAGACAGCGATGATTAAAATCGGGGCACTGCAGTTCATAGATATAGTAAGGTGTTCAAATGACGTGAATTCTCCAAGGAGAATTTCCTTGCAAGTATAGATATCAGAGATTAAGACAGCAGCTATTCCACCGCCTCTCTTATCAGCTCTAGTTGTCTGGATGAACTTGAAATTAGGAGGTGCTGTCTTAATGAGTGCGACTGTGCCATTTCTATCCAGCTACGTCTCAATCAGTGGAGAGAAATCCAGGTTATGGGTACTTATAAGCTCATTAACTAAAAACGACTTTTTAGTTAGTGACCTGACGTTTAATAGAGACATTTTTATTGTTCTGGGTGCATGGCTTTGCAGGGTACTTAGAGTTTGAGTCCGAACTGAGAGTAAATTGTTTAGATTCCTGTATGGTACAGGGAAGTTACGTAATTTCGGTCTATGGTTTATAGCTACAGGATTTTGTAAAGCAGAGTGACAGTCATTAATGTCAGAGTGGATCGGACTCACCAAACATCAGCAGCGAACAGAGGATTTCAGCATAAGTTCCATGTTCAAGGCAAGGAGGCGTGATCCGTGAAAGTTTGGATGAACTCCATCATGTCTGAAGACGTTTGAATGGTTTAAGAAGGTGCCAAAGTTGTCCACAAACGGTACGTTTGTGGACAAACACCACACCATGTGTGTAGCTGAAGGACATGCGTGTATTTTATGTCTCCAAAGCTGGGACACGGCAGCGGGCCGGATACGATGAA